>NW_027254370.1:0-300000 GCF_044704955.1 Pristiophorus japonicus
CCTCACCCCGACCCCCAACCCCCCTCACCCCGTCCTCGACCCCTCACCCCCACCCCAACCCCCCTCACCCCGACCTCGACCCCTCACCCCCACCCTGACCCCCAACCCCCTCACCCCGACCTCGACCCCTCACCCCCAACCCGACCCCCTCACCCCCACCCCGACCCCCAACCCCCCCTCACCCCGACCTCGACCCCTCAACCCCACCCTGACCCCCAACCCCCCCTCACCCCAACCACGACCCCTCACCCCCACCCTGACCCCCAACCCCCCTCACCCCGACCTCGACCCTTCACCCCCACCCCGACCTCCAACCCCCCTCACCCCGACCTCGACCCCTCACCCCCACCCCGACCCCCAACCCCCCTCACCCCGACCTCTACCCCTCACCCCCACCCCGACCCCCTCACCCCCACCCCGACCCCCAACCCCCCCTCACCCCGACCTCGAACCCTCACCCCCACCCTGACCTCCTCACCCCCACCCCGACCCCCAACCCCCCCTCACCCTGACCTCAACCTCTCACCCCCACCCTGACCCCGTCACCCCCACCCCCAACCCCCCTCACCCCGACCTCGACCCCTCACCCCCACCCTGACCCCCTCAACCCCCCCCACCCGACCCAACCCCCTCACCCCCACCTGACCCCCACCCCCCCACGCCGACCCCCAATCCCCCCTCACCCCGACCTCGACCCCTCACCCCCACCCTGACCCCCTCAACCCCCCCCACCCGACCCAACCCCCTCACCCCCACCTGACCCCCATCCCCTCACCCTGACCCCGACCTGACACCCTGACCCCGACCCTGACCCCCCCACCCTGACCCCCTCAACCCCCCCCACCCGACCCAACCCCCTCACCCCCACCTGACCCCCACCCCCTCACCCTGACCCCGACCCGTCACCCTGACCCCGACCCTGACCCCCTCACCCTGACCCCCACCCCGACCCCCTCACCCCCACCCCGATCGTGACCCCCTCACCCCCACCCTGACCCCGACCCCCTCAACCCCCCCACCTCGACCTTGACCCCCACCCCGACCCCGACCCCCTCACCCCCACCCTGACATCTTCACCCCCACCCTGACATCCTCACCCCGACCCTGACCCCCTCACGCCCACCCCCATCCTGACCCCTTACCTTTCCTTTTTGTCTCTTTTTTATCTCTCTCTGAATCCAATCTTTCCTTCCCTTTCTATTTCTCTTTCTCTTTGTGATTTGACTGTAATTCACTCTATTTCCTCCTCTTTCCCACAATGCAACAGTAACTACACTCCAAAAGTACTTCATTGGCTGGAGAGCACTTTTGGACGTCCAGTGGTCAAAAAAGGCGCTATATAAATGCAAGTCTTTCTGTCACTCACTCTGTTTCTTTCTCTCTCCTTAACCCTCATTGGTTAAGGAACAGACCACTGGAGCTGCCGTTCACTGACGTCGCAGACACACTGCCCTTGTTCTCAGTTGGCACATGCAGCAACTTGAACCAGCACTCCCCCTAGCTGTGGCTTGTGGCAAAGTCCACTGTCGGCCGTTGCTGTGTGACACCCTGCTCCAGGGTTCTGGGCTATGCTCAGGAACTCCGTCTCTCAGTCCCGCTCACACTGTCACACTCTCTGGCGCTAAACCAGGCGGAGCGGAAACTTTAGAGGCTTGACAAAATTTGTGCCTCCGGCTGAGAAATTTGCCGGAATCGGGCGAGGAGTTGAAGGTGGGAAAAATCAGCCGTTACACAACTGGCCTGTGGGGGGCGCTAACATAAACACTGCGCGAGGTTTAACCGGCCCATTGCGCGTACGACGATTTCCGATTGTGATCCCGTGAAAAGCTGCGGCTTAAACGTGCGGCACAGTAACACACTGAAGTTTTCAACATCACTTGTTTCCCCCTGCACCATTACATCTGTCTGCCACTGCAAATTGGGAGACTCACACTGTGCTGTGTGTAAACCTTGCACTGACTGTGACTGAGACTCACACCGTGCTGTGTGTAAACCTTGCACTGACTGTGACTGAGACTCACACCGTGCTGTGTGTAAACCTTGCACTGACTGTGACTGAGACTCACACACTGTGCTGTGTGTAAACCTTGCACTGACTGTGACTGAGACTCACACGGTGCTGTGTGTAAACCTTGCACTGACTGTGACTGAGACTCACACCGTGCTATGTGTAAACCTTGCACTGACTGTGACTGAGACTCACACCGTGCTGTGTGTAAACCTTGCACTGACTGTGACTGAGACTCACACCGTGCTGTGTGTAAACCTTGCACTGACTGTGACTGAGACTCACACCGTGCTGTGTGTAAACCTTGCACTGACTGTGACTGAGACTCACGCACTGTGCTGTGTGTAAACCTTGCACTGACTGTGACTGAGACTCAAACTGTGCTGTGTGTAAACCTTGCACTGACTGTGACAGACTCAAACTGTGCTGTGTGTAAACCTTGCACTTACTGTGACTGAGACTCACGCACTGTGCTGTGTGTAAACCTTGCACTGACTGTGACTGAGACTCACACCGTGCTGTGTGTAAACCTTGCACTGACTGTGACTGAGACTCACACTGTGCTGTGTGTAAACTTTGCACTGACTGTGACTGAGACTCACACCGTGCTGTGTGTAAACCTTGCACTTACTGTGACTGAGACTCACGCACTGTGCTGTGTGTAAACCTTGCACTGACTGTGACTGAGACTCACACCGTGCTGTGTGTAAACCTTGCACTGACTGTGACTGAGACTCACGCACTGTGCTGTGTGTAAACCTTGCACTGACTGTGACTGAGACTCACGCACTGTGCTGTGTGTAAACCTTGCACTGACTGTGACTGAGACTCACACCGTGCTGTGTGTAAACCTTGCACTGACTGTGACTGAGACTCACACCGTGCTGTGTGTAAACCTTGCACTGACTGTGACTGAGACTCACACACTGTGCTGTGTGTAAACTTTGCACTGACTGTGACTGAGACTCACACCGTGCTGTGTGTAAACCTTGCACTTACTGTGACTGAGACTCACGCACTGTGCTGTGTGTAAACCTTGCACTGACTGTGACTGAGACTCACACCGTGCTGTGTGTAAACCTTGCACTGACTGTGACTGAGACTCACACTGTGCTGTGTGTAAACCTTGCACTGACTGTGACTGAGACTCACACCGTGCTGTGTGTAAACCTTGCACTGACTGTGACTGAGACTCACGCACTATGCTGTGTGTAAACCTTGCACTGACTGTGACTGAGACTCACACCGTGCTGTGTGTAAACCTTGCACTGACTGTGACTGAGACTCACACCGTGCTGTGTGTAAACCTTGCACTGACTGTGACTGAGACTCACACCGTGCTGTGTGTAAACCTTGCACTGACTGTGACTGAGACTCACGCACTGTGCTGTGTGTAAACCTTGCACTGACTGTGACTGGGACTCACGCACTGTGCTGTGTGTAAACCTTGCACTGACTGTGACTGAGACTCACACCGTGCTGTGTGTAAACCTTGCACTGACTGTGACTGAGACTCACACCGTGCTGTGTGTAAACCTTGCACTGACTGTGACTGAGACTCACACACTGTGCTGTGTGTAAACTTTGCACTGACTGTGACTGAGACTCACACCGTGCTGTGTGTAAACCTTGCACTGACTGTGACTGAGACTCACACTGTGCTGTGTGTAAACCTTGCACTGACTGACTGAGACTCACGCACTGTGCTGTGTGTAAACCTTGCACTGACTGTGACTGAGACTCACACACTGTGCTGTGTGTAAACCTTGCACTGACTGTGACTGAGACTCACACCGTGCTGTGTGTAAACCTTGCACTGACTGTGACTGAGACTCACGCACCGTGCTGTGTGTAAACTTTGCACTGACTGTGACTGAGACTCACACCGTGCTGTGTGTAAACCTTGCACTGACTGTGACTGAGACTCACACACTGTGCTGTGTGTAAACCTTGCACTGACTGACTGAGACTCACGCACTGTGCTGTGTGTAAACCTTGCACTGACTGTGACTGAGACTCATGCACCGTGCTGTGTGTAAACCTTGCACTGACTGTGACTGAGACTCACACCATGCTGTGTGTAAACTTGCACTGACTGTGACTGAGACTCACACCGTGCTGTGTGTAAACCTTGCACTGACTGTGACTGAGACTCACGCACTGTGCTGTGTGTAAACCTTGCACTGACTGTGACTGAGACTCACACACTGTGCTCTGTGTAAACCTTGCACTGACTGTGACTGAGACTCACGCCGTGCTGTGTGTAAACCTTGCACTGACTGTGACTGAGACTCACACCGTGCTGTGTGTAAACCTTGCACTGACTGTGACTGAGACTCACACCGTGCTGTGTGTAAACCTTGCACTGACTGTGACTGAGACTCACGCACTGTGCTGTGTGTAAACCTTGCACTGACTGTGACTGAGACTCACGCACTGTGCTGTGTGTAAACCTAGCACTGACTGTGACTGAGACTCACACCGTGCTGTGTGTAAACCTTGCACTGACTGTGACTGAGACTCACACCGTGCTGTGTGTAAACCTTGCACTGACTGTGACTGAGACTCACACACTGTGCTGTGTGTAAACTTTGCACTGACTGTGACTGAGACTCACACCGTGCTGTGTGTAAACCTTGCACTGACTGTGACTGAGACTCACACTGTGCTGTGTGTAAACCTTGCACTGACTGACTGAGACTCACGCACTGTGCTGTGTGTAAACCTTGCACTGACTGTGACTGAGACTCACACCGTGCTATGTGTAAACCTTGCACTGACTGTGACTGAGACTCACACCGTGCTGTGTGTAAACCTTGCACTGACTGTGACTGAGACTCACACCGTGCTGTGTGTAAACCTTGCACTGACTGTGACTGAGACTCACGCACCGTGCTGTGTGTAAACCTTGCACTGACTGTGACTGAGACTCACACCGTGCTGTGTGTAAACCTTGCACTGACTGTGACTGAGACTCACACACTGTGCTGTGTGTAAACCTTGCACTGACTGTGACTGAGACTCACACCGTGCTGTGTGTAAACCTTGCACTGACTGACTGAGACTCACGCACCGTGCTGTGTGTAAACCTTGCACTGACTGTGACTGAGACTCACACCGTGCTGTGTGTAAACCTTGCACTGACTGTGACTGAGACTCACACTGTGCTGTGTGTAAACCTTGCACTGACTGTGACTGAGACTCACACCGTGCTGTGTGTAAACCTTGCACTGACTGTGACTGAGACTCACACTGTGCTGTGTGTAAACCTTGCACTGACTGTGACTGAGACTCACACTGTGCTGTGTGTAAACCTTGCACTGACTGTGACTGAGACTCACACACTGTGCTGTGTGTAAACCTTGCACTGACTGACTGAGACTCACGCACCGTGCTGTGTGTAAACCTTGCACTGACTGTGACTGAGACTCACGCACTGTGCTGTGTGTAAACCTTGCACTGACTGTGACTGAGACTCACACCGTGCTGTGTGTAAACCTTGCACTGACTGTGACTGAGACTCACACCGTGCTGTGTGTAAACCTTGCACTGACTGACTGAGACTCACGCACCATGCTGTGTGTAAACCTTGCACTGACTGTGACTAAGACTCACACCGTGCTGTGTGTAAACTTGCACTGACTGTGACTGAGACTCACACCGTGCTGTGTGTAAACCTTGCACTGACTGTGACTGAGACTCACGCACTGTGCTGTGTGTAAACCTTGCACTGACTGTGACTGAGACTCACGCACTATGCTGTGTGTAAACCTTGCACTGACTGTGACTGAGACTCACACTGTGCTGTGTGTAAACCTTGCACTGACTGTGACTGAGACTCACACCGTGCTGTGTGTAAACCTTGCACTGACTGTGACTGAGACTCACACCATGCTGTGTGTAAACCTTGCACTGACTGAGACTGAGACTCATGCACTGTGCTGTGTGTAAACCTTGCACTGACTGTGACTGAGACTCACGCACTGTGCTGTGTGTAAACCTTGCACTGACTGTGACTGAGACTCACACCGTGCTGTGTGTAAACCTTGCACTGACTGTGACTGAGACTCACGCACTGTGCTGTGTGTAAACCTTGCACTGACTGTGACTGAGACTCACACTGTGCTGTGTGTAAACCTTGCACTGACTGTGACTGAGACTCACACCGTGCTGTGTGTAAACCTTGCACTGACTGTGACTGAGACTCACACCGTGCTGTGTGTAAAACTTGCACTGACTGTGACTGAGATTCACGCACTGTGCTGTGTGTAAACCTTGCACTGACTGTGACTGAGACTCACACCGTGCTATGTGTAAACCTTGCACTGACTGTGACTGAGACTCACACCGTGCTGTGTGTAAACCTTGCACTGACTGTGACTGAGACTCATGCACTGTGCTGTGTGTAAACCTTGCACTGACTGTGACTGAGACCCACGCAGTATGCTGTGTGTAAACCTTGCACTGACTGTGACTGAGACTCACACACTGTGCTGTGTGTAAACCTTGCACTGACTGTGACTGAGACTCACACCGTGCTGTGTGTAAACCTTGCACTGACTGTGACTGAGACTCACACCGTGCTGTGTGTAAACCTTGCACTGACTGTGACTGAGACTCACACCGTGCTGTGTGTAAACCTTGCACTGACTGTGACTGAGACTCACACCGTGCTGTGTGTAAACCTTGCACTGACTGTGACTGAGACTCACACACTGTGCTGTGTGTAAACCTTGCACTGACTGTGACTGAGACTCACACCGTGCTGTGTGTAAACCTTGCACTGACTGTGACTGAGACTCACGCACCGTGCTGTGTGTAAACCTTGCACTGACTGTGACTGAGACTCACGCACTGTGCTGTGTGTAAACCTTGCACTGACTGTGACTGAGACTCACACCGTGCTGTGTGTAAACCTTGCACTGACTGTGACTGAGACTCACACCGTGCTGTGTGTAAACCTTGCACTGACTGTGACTGAGACTCACACACTGTGCTGTGTGTAAACCTTGCACTGACTGTGACTGAGACTCACGCACCGTGCTGTGTGTAAACCTTGCACTGACTGTGACTGAGACTCACACCGTGGTGTGTGTAAACCTTGCACTGACTGTGACTGAGACTCACACCGTGCTGTGTGTAAACCTTGCACTGACTGTGACTGAGACTCACACCGTGCTGTGTGTAAACCTTGCACTGACTGTGACTGAGACTCACACCGTGCTGTGTGTAAACCTTGCACTGACTGTGACTGAGACTCACACCGTGCTGTGTGTAAACCTTGCACTGACTGTGACTGAGACTCACACCGTGCTGTGTGTAAACCTTGCACTGACTGTGACTGAGACTCACACCGTGCTGTGTGTAAACCTTGCACTGACTGTGACTGAGACTCACACCGTGCTGTGTGTGAACCTTGCACTGACTGTGACTGAGACTCACACCGTGCTGTGTGTAAACCTTGCACTGACTGTGACTGAGACTCACGCACCGTGCTGTGTGTAAACCTTGCACTGACTGTGACTGAGACTCACACTGTGCTGTGTGTAAACCTTGCACTGACTGTGACTGAGACTCACACCGTGCTGTGTGTAAACCTTGCACTGACTGTGACTGAGACTCACACTGTGCTGTGTGTAAACCTTGCACTGACTGTGACTGAGACTCACACTGTGCTGTGTGTAAACCTTGCACTGACTGTGACTGAGACTCACGCACCGTGCTGTGTGTAAACCTTGCACTGACTGTGACTGAGACTCACACACCGTGCTGTGTGTAAACCTTGCACTGACTGTGACTGAGACTCACACCGTGCTGTGTGTAAACCTTGCACTGACTGTGACTGAGACTCACACACTGTGCTGTGTGTAAACCTTGCACTGACTGTGACTGAGACTCACACCGTGCTGTGTGTAAACCTTGCACTGACTGTGACTGAGACTCACGCACCGTGCTGTGTGTAAACCTTGCACTGACTGTGACTGAGACTCACGCACTGTGCTGTGTGTAAACCTTGCACTGACTGTGACTGAGACTCACACCGTGCTGTGTGTAAACCTTGCACTGACTGTGACTGAGACTCACACCGTGCTGTGTGTAAACCTTGCACTGACTGTGACTGAGACTCACACACTGTGCTGTGTGTAAACCTTGCACTGACTGTGACTGAGACTCACACCGTGGTGTGTGTAAACCTTGCACTGACTGTGACTGAGACTCACACCGTGGTGTGTGTAAACCTTGCACTGACTGTGACTGAGACTCACACCGTGCTGTGTGTAAACCTTGCACTGACTGTGACTGAGACTCACACCGTGCTGTGTGTAAACCTTGCACTGACTGTGACTGAGACTCACACCGTGCTGTGTGTAAACCTTGCACTGACTGTGACTGAGACTCACACCGTGCTGTGTGTAAACCTTGCACTGACTGTGACTGAGACTCACACCGTGCTGTGTGTAAACCTTGCACTGACTGTGACTGAGACTCACACCGTGCTGTGTGTAAACCTTGCACTGACTGTGACTGAGACTCACACCGTGCTGTGTGTGAACCTTGCACTGACTGTGACTGAGACTCACACCGTGCTGTGTGTAAACCTTGCACTGACTGTGACTGAGACTCACGCACCGTGCTGTGTGTAAACCTTGCACTGACTGTGACTGAGACTCACACTGTGCTGTGTGTAAACCTTGCACTGACTGTGACTGAGACTCACACCGTGCTGTGTGTAAACCTTGCACTGACTGTGACTGAGACTCACACTGTGCTGTGTGTAAACCTTGCACTGACTGTGACTGAGACTCACACTGTGCTGTGTGTAAACCTTGCACTGACTGTGACTGAGACTCACGCACCGTGCTGTGTGTAAACCTTGCACTGACTGTGACTGAGACTCACACACCGTGCTGTGTGTAAACCTTGCACTGACTGTGACTGAGACTCACGCACCGTGCTGTGTGTAAACCTTGCACTGACTGTGACTGAGACTCACACCGTGCTGTGTGTAAACCTTGCACTGACTGTGACTGAGACTCACACCGTGCTGTGTGTAAACCTTGCACTGACTGTGACTGAGACTCACACTGTGCTGTGTGTAAACCTTGCACTGACTGTGACTGAGACTCACACCGTGCTGTGTGTAAACCTTGCACTGACTGTGACTGAGACTCACACCGTGCTGTGTGTAAACCTTGCACTGACTGTGACTGAGACTCACACCGTGCTGTGTGTAAACCTTGCACTGACTGTGACTGAGACTCACGCACTGTGCTGTGTGTAAACCTTGCACTGACTGTGACTGAGACTCACACTGTGCTGTGTGTAAACCTTGCACAGACTGTGACTGAGACTCACACCGTGCTGTGTGTAAACCTTGCACTGACTGTGACTGAGACTCACACCGTGCTGTGTGTAAACCTTGCACTGACTGTGACTGAGACTCACGCACTGTGCTGTGTGTAAACCTTGCACTGACTGTGACTGAGACTCACGCACTGTGCTGTGTGTAAACCTTGCACTGACTGTGACTGAGACTCACACCGTGCTGTGTGTAAACCTTGCACTGACTGTGACTGAGACTCACACCGTGCTGTGTGTAAACCTTGCACTGACTGTGACTGAGACTCACACACTGTGCTGTGTGTAAACTTTGCACTGACTGTGACTGAGACTCACACCATGCTGTGTGTAAACCTTGCACTTACTGTGACTGAGACTCACGCACTGTGCTGTGTGTAAACCTTGCACTGACTGTGACTGAGACTCACACCGTGCTGTGTGTAAACCTTGCACTGACTGTGACTGAGACTCACACTGTGCTGTGTGTAAACCTTGCACTGACTGTGACTGAGACTCACACCGTGCTGTGTGTAAACCTTGCACTGACTGTGACTGAGACTCACGCACTATGCTGTGTGTAAACCTTGCACTGACTGTGACTGAGACTCACACCGTGCTGTGTGTAAACCTTGCACTGACTGTGACTGAGACTCACACCATGCTGTGTGTAAACCTTGCACTGACTGTGACTGAGACTCACACCATGCTGTGTGTAAACCTTGCACTGACTGTGACTGAGACTCATGCACTGTGCTGTGTGTAAACCTTGCACTGACTGTGACTGAGACTCACGCACTGTGCTGTGTGTAAACCTTGCACTGACTGTGACTGAGACTCACACACTGTGCTGTGTGTAAACCTTGCACTGACTGACTGAGACTCACGCACCGTGCTGTGTGTAAACCTTGCACTGACTGTGACTGAGACTCACGCACTGTGCTGTGTGTAAACCTTGCACTGACTGTGACTGAGACTCACACCGTGCTGTGTGTAAACCTTGCACTGACTGTGACTGAGACTCACACCGTGCTGTGTGTAAACCTTGCACTGACTGACTGAGACTCACGCACCATGCTGTGTGTAAACCTTGCACTGACTGTGACTAAGACTCACACCGTGCTGTGTGTAAACTTGCACTGACTGTGACTGAGACTCACACCGTGCTGTGTGTAAACCTTGCACTGACTGTGACTGAGACTCACGCACTGTGCTGTGTGTAAACCTTGCACTGACTGTGACTGAGACTCACGCACTATGCTGTGTGTAAACCTTGCACTGACTGTGACTGAGACTCACACTGTGCTGTGTGTAAACCTTGCACTGACTGTGACTGAGACTCACACCGTGCTGTGTGTAAACCTTGCACTGACTGTGACTGAGACTCACACCATGCTGTGTGTAAACCTTGCACTGACTGTGACTGAGACTCATGCACTGTGCTGTGTGTAAACCTTGCACTGACTGTGACTGAGACTCACGCACTGTGCTGTGTGTAAACCTTGCACTGACTGTGACTGAGACTCACACCGTGCTGTGTGTAAACCTTGCACTGACTGTGACTGAGACTCACGCACTGTGCTGTGTGTAAACCTTGCACTGACTGTGACTGAGACTCACACTGTGCTGTGTGTAAACCTTGCACTGACTGTGACTGAGACTCACACCGTGCTGTGTGTAAACCTTGCACTGACTGTGACTGAGACTCACACCGTGCTGTGTGTAAAACTTGCACTGACTGTGACTGAGACTCACGCACTGTGCTGTGTGTAAACCTTGCACTGACTGTGACTGAGACTCACACCGTGCTATGTGTAAACCTTGCACTGACTGTGACTGAGACTCACACCGTGCTGTGTGTAAACCTTGCACTGACTGTGACTGAGACTCATGCACTGTGCTGTGTGTAAACCTTGCACTGACTGTGACTGAGACCCACGCAGTATGCTGTGTGTAAACCTTGCACTGATTGTGACTGAGACTCACACACTGTGCTGTGTGTAAACCTTGCACTGACTGTGACTGAGACTCACACCGTGCTGTGTGTAAACCTTGCACTGACTGTGACAGAGACTCACACCGTGCTGTGTGTAAACCTTGCACTGACTGTGACTGAGACTCACACCGTGCTGTGTGTAAACCTTGCACTGACTGTGACTGAGACTCACACCGTGCTGTGTGTAAACCTTGCACTGACTGTGACTGAGACTCACACACTGTGCTGTGTGTAAACCTTGCACTGACTGTGACTGAGACTCACACCGTGCTGTGTGTAAACCTTGCACTGACTGTGACTGAGACTCACGCACCGTGCTGTGTGTAAACCTTGCACTGACTGTGACTGAGACTCACGCACTGTGCTGTGTGTAAACCTTGCACTGACTGTGACTGAGACTCACACCGTGCTGTGTGTAAACCTTGCACTGACTGTGACTGAGACTCACACCGTGCTGTGTGTAAACCTTGCACTGACTGTGACTGAGACTCACACACAGTGCTGTGTGTAAACCTTGCACTGACTGTGACTGAGACTCACGCACCGTGCTGTGTGTAAACCTTGCACTGACTGTGACTGAGACTCACACCGTGGTGTGTGTAAACCTTGCACTGACTGTGACTGAGACTCACACCGTGCTGTGTGTAAACCTTGCACTGACTGTGACTGAGACTCACACCGTGCTGTGTGTAAACCTTGCACTGACTGTGACTGAGACTCACACCGTGCTGTGTGTAAACCTTGCACTGACTGTGACTGAGACTCACACCGTGCTGTGTGTAAACCTTGCACTGACTGTGACTGAGACTCACACCGTGCTGTGTGTAAACCTTGCACTGACTGTGACTGAGACTCACACCGTGCTGTGTGTAAACCTTGCACTGACTGTGACTGAGACTCACACCGTGCTGTGTGTGAACCTTGCACTGACTGTGACTGAGACTCACACCGTGCTGTGTGTAAACCTTGCACTGACTGTGACTGAGACTCACGCACCGTGCTGTGTGTAAACCTTGCACTGACTGTGACTGAGACTCACACTGTGCTGTGTGTAAACCTTGCACTGACTGTGACTGAGACTCACACCGTGCTGTGTGTAAACCTTGCACTGACTGTGACTGAGACTCACACTGTGCTGTGTGTAAACCTTGCACTGACTGTGACTGAGACTCACACTGTGCTGTGTGTAAACCTTGCACTGACTGTGACTGAGACTCACGCACCGTGCTGTGTGTAAACCTTGCACTGACTGTGACTGAGACTCACACACCGTGCTGTGTGTAAACCTTGCACTGACTGTGACTGAGACTCACGCACCGTGCTGTGTGTAAACCTTGCACTGACTGTGACTGAGACTCACACCGTGCTGTGTGTAAACCTTGCACTGACTGTGACTGAGACTCACACCGTGCTGTGTGTAAACCTTGCACTGACTGTGACTGAGACTCACACTGTGCTGTGTGTAAACCTTGCACTGACTGTGACTGAGACTCACACCGTGCTGTGTGTAAACGTTGCACTGACTGTGACTGAGACTCACACCGTGCTGTGTGTAAACCTTGCACTGACTGTGACTGAGACTCACACCGTGCTGTGTGTAAACCTTGCACTGACTGTGACTGAGACTCACGCACTGTGCTGTGTGTAAACCTTGCACTGACTGTGACTGAGACTCACACTGTGCTGTGTGTAAACCTTGCACTGACTGTGACTGAGACTCACACCGTGCTATGTGTAAACCTTGCACTGACTGTGACTGAGACTCACACCGTGCTGTGTGTAAACCTTGCACTGACTGTGACTGAGACTCACGCACCGTGCTGTGTGTAAACCTTGCACTGACTGTGACTGAGACTCAAACTGTGCTGTGTGTAAACCTTGCACTGACTGTGACTGAGACTCACACCGTGCTGTGTGTAAACCTTGCACTGACTGTGACTGAGACTCACGCACTGTGCTGTGTGTAAACCTTGCACTGACTGTGACTGAGACTCACACACTGTGCTGTGTGTAAACCTTGCACTGACTGTGACTGAGACTCACGCCGTGCTGTGTGTAAACCTTGCACAGACTGTGACTGAGACTCACACCGTGCTGTGTGTAAACCTTGCACTGACTGTGACTGAGACTCACACCGTGCTGTGTGTAAACCTTGCACTGACTGTGACTGAGACTCACGCACTGTGCTGTGTGTAAACCTTGCACTGACTGTGACTGAGACTCACGCACTGTGCTGTGTGTAAACCTTGCACTGACTGTGACTGAGACTCACACCGTGCTGTGTGTAAACCTTGCACTGACTGTGACTGAGACTCACACCGTGCTGTGTGTAAACCTTGCACTGACTGTGACTGAGACTCACACACTGTGCTGTGTGTAAACTTTGCACTGACTGTGACTGAGACTCACACCGTGCTGTGTGTAAACCTTGCACTTACTGTGACTGAGACTCACGCACTGTGCTGTGTGTAAACCTTGCACTGACTGTGACTGAGACTCACACCGTGCTGTGTGTAAAACTTGCACTGACTGTGACTGAGACTCACACTGTGCTGTGTGTAAACCTTGCACTGACTGTGACTGAGACTCACACCGTGCTGTGTGTAAACCTTGCACTGACTGTGACTGAGACTCACGCACTATGCTGTGTGTAAACCTTGCACTGACTGTGACTGAGACTCACACCGTGCTGTGTGTAAACCTTGCACTGACTGTGACTGAGACTCACACCGTGCTGTGTGTAAACCTTGCACTGACTGTGACTGAGACTCACACCATGCTGTGTGTAAACCTTGCACTGACTGTGACTGAGACTCATGCACTGTGCTGTGTGTAAACCTTGCACTGACTGTGACTGAGACTCACGCACTGTGCTGTGTGTAAACCTTGCACTGACTGTGACTGAGACTCACACACTGTGCTGTGTGTAAACCTTGCACTGACTGACTGAGACTCACGCACTGTGCTGTGTGTAAACCTTGCACTGACTGTGACTGAGACTCACGCACTGTGCTGTGTGTAAACCTTGCACTGACTGTGACTGAGACTCACGCACTGTGCTGTGTGTAAACCTTGCACTGACTGACTGAGACTCACGCACCATGCTGTGTGTAAACCTTGCACTGACTGTGACTAAGACTCACACCGTGCTGTGTGTAAACCTTGCACTGACTGTGACTGAGACTCACACCGTGCTGTGTGTAAACCTTGCACTGACTGTGACTGAGGCTCACGCACTGTGCTGTGTGTAAACCTTGCACTGACTGTGACTGAGACTCACACCGTGCTGTGTGTAAACCTTGCACTGACTGTGACTGAGACTCACACACTGTGCTGTGTGTAAACCTTGCACTGACTGTGACTGAGACTCACGCACCGTGCTGTGTGTAAACCTTGCACTGACTGTGACTGAGACTCACACCGTGGTGTGTGTAAACCTTGCACTGACTGTGACTGAGACTCACACCGTGCTGTGTGTAAACCTTGCACTGACTGTGACTGAGACTCACACCGTGCTGTGTGTAAACCTTGCACTGACTGTGACTGAGACTCACACCGTGCTGTGTGTAAACCTTGCACTGACTGTGACTGAGACTCACACCGTGCTGTGTGTAAACCTTGCACTGACTGTGACTGAGACTCACACCGTGCTGTGTGTAAACCTTGCACTGACTGTGACTGAGACTCACACCGTGCTGTGTGTAAACCTTGCACTGACTGTGACTGAGACTCACACCGTGCTGTGTGTGAACCTTGCACTGACTGTGACTGAGACTCACACCGTGCTATGTGTAAACCTTGCACTGACTGTGACTGAGACTCACGCACCGTGCTGTGTGTAAACCTTGCACTGACTGTGACTGAGACTCACACTGTGCTGTGTGTAAACCTTGCACTGACTGTGACTGAGACTCACACCGTGCTGTGTGTAAACCTTGCACTGACTGTGACTGAGACTCACACTGTGCTGTGTGTAAACCTTGCACTGACTGTGACTGAGACTCACACTGTGCTGTGTGTAAACCTTGCACTGACTGTGACTGAGACTCACGCACCGTGCTGTGTGTAAACCTTGCACTGACTGTGACTGAGACTCACACACCGTGCTGTGTGTAAACCTTGCACTGACTGTGACTGAGACTCACGCACCGTGCTGTGTGTAAACCTTGCACTGACTGTGACTGAGACTCACACCGTGCTGTGTGTAAACCTTGCACTGACTGTGACTGAGACTCACACCGTGCTGTGTGTAAACCTTGCACTGACTGTGACTGAGACTCACACTGTGCTGTGTGTAAACCTTGCACTGACTGTGACTGAGACTCACACCGTGCTGTGTGTAAACCTTGCACTGACTGTGACTGAGACTCACACCGTGCTGTGTGTAAACCTTGCACTGACTGTGACTGAGACTCACACCGTGCTGTGTGTAAACCTTGCACTGACTGTGACTGAGACTCACGCACTGTGCTGTGTGTAAACCTTGCACTGACTGTGACTGAGACTCACACTGTGCTGTGTGTAAACCTTGCACTGACTGTGACTGAGACTCACACCGTGCTATGTGTAAACCTTGCACTGACTGTGACTGAGACTCACACCGTGCTGTGTGTAAACCTTGCACTGACTGTGACTGAGACTCACGCACCGTGCTGTGTGTAAACCTTGCACTGACTGTGACTGAGACTCAAACTGTGCTGTGTGTAAACCTTGCACTGACTGTGACTGAGACTCACACCGTGCTGTGTGTAAACCTTGCACTGACTGTGACTGAGACTCACGCACTGTGCTGTGTGTAAACCTTGCACTGACTGTGACTGAGACTCACACACTGTGCTGTGTGTAAACCTTGCACTGACTGTGACTGAGACTCACGCCGTGCTGTGTGTAAACCTTGCACAGACTGTGACTGAGACTCACACCGTGCTGTGTGTAAACCTTGCACTGACTGTGACTGAGACTCACACCGTGCTGTGTGTAAACCTTGCACTGACTGTGACTGAGACTCACGCACTGTGCTGTGTGTAAACCTTGCACTGACTGTGACTGAGACTCACGCACTGTGCTGTGTGTAAACCTTGCACTGACTGTGACTGAGACTCACACCGTGCTGTGTGTAAACCTTGCACTGACTGTGACTGAGACTCACACCGTGCTGTGTGTAAACCTTGCACTGACTGTGACTGAGACTCACACACTGTGCTGTGTGTAAACTTTGCACTGACTGTGACTGAGACTCACACCGGGCTGTGTGTAAACCTTGCACTTACTGTGACTGAGACTCACGCACTGTGCTGTGTGTAAACCTTGCACTGACTGTGACTGAGACTCACACCGTGCTGTGTGTAAACCTTGCACTGACTGTGACTGAGACTCACACTGTGCTGTGTGTAAACCTTGCACTGACTGTGACTGAGACTCACACCGTGCTGTGTGTAAACCTTGCACTGACTGTGACTGAGACTCACGCACTATGCTGTGTGTAAACCTTGCACTGACTGTGACTGAGACTCACACCGTGCTGTGTGTAAACCTTGCACTGACTGTGACTGAGACTCACACCGTGCTGTGTGTAAACCTTGCACTGACTGTGACTGAGACTCACACCATGCTGTGTGTAAACCTTGCACTGACTGTGACTGAGACTCATGCACTGTGCTGTGTGTAAACCTTGCACTGACTGTGACTGAGACTCACGCACTGTGCTGTGTGTAAACCTTGCACTGACTGTGACTGAGACTCACACACTGTGCTGTGTGTAAACCTTGCACTGACTGACTGAGACTCACGCACTGTGCTGTGTGTAAACCTTGCACTGACTGTGACTGAGACTCACGCACTGTGCTGTGTGTAAACCTTGCACTGACTGTGACTGAGACTCACACCGTGCTGTGTGTAAACCTTGTACTGACTGTGACTGAGACTCACACCGTGCTGTGTGTAAACCTTGCACTGACTGACTGAGACTCACGCACCATGCTGTGTGTAAACCTTGCACTGACTGTGACTAAGACTCACACCATGCTGTGTGTAAACCTTGCACTGACTGTGACTGAGACTCACACCGTGCTGTGTGTAAACCTTGCACTGACTGTGACTGAGGCTCACGCACTGTGCTGTGTGTAAACCTTGCACTGACTGTGACTGAGACTCACGCACTGTGCTGTGTGTAAACCTTGCACTGACTGTGACTGAGACTCACGCACTGTGCTGTGTGTAAACCTTGCACTGACTGTGACTGAGACTCAAACAGTGCTGTGTGTAAACCTTGCACTGACTGTGACTGAGACTCACACCGTGCTGTGTGTAAACCTTGCACTGACTGTGACTGAGACTCACGCACTGTGCTGTGTGTAAACCTTGCACTGACTGTGACTGAGACTCACACACTGTGCTGTGTGTAAACCTTGCACTGACTGTGACTGAGACTCACGCCGTGCTGTGTGTAAACCTTGCACTGACTGTGACTGAGACTCACACCGTGCTGTGTGTAAACCTTGCACTGACTGTGACTGAGACTCACACCGTGCTGTGTGTAAACCTTGCACTGACTGTGACTGAGACTCACGCACTGTGCTGTGTGTAAACCTTGCACTGACTGTGACTGAGACTCACGCACTGTGCTGTGTGTAAACCTTGCACTGACTGTGACTGAGACTCACACCGTGCTGTGTGTAAACCTTGCACTGACTGTGACTGAGACTCACACCGTGCTGTGTGTAAACCTTGCACTGACTGTGACTGAGACTCACACACTGTGCTGTGTGTAAACTTTGCACTGACTGTGACTGAGACTCACACCGTGCTGTGTGTAAACCTTGCACTGACTGTGACTGAGACTCACACTGTGCTGTGTGTAAACCTTGCACTGACTGACTGAGACTCACGCACTGTGCTGTGTGTAAACCTTGCACTGACTGTGACTGAGACTCACACACTGTGCTGTGTGTAAACCTTGCACTGACTGTGACTGAGACTCACACCGTGCTGTGTGTAAACCTTGCACTGACTGTGACTGAGACTCACACCGTGCTGTGTGTAAACCTTGCACTGACTGTGACTGAGACTCACACCGTGCTGTGTGTAAACCTTGCACTGACTGTGACTGAGACTCACGCACTGTGCTGTGTGTAAACCTTGCACTGACTGTGACTGAGACTCACGCACTGTGCTGTGTGTAAACCTAGCACTGACTGTGACTGAGACTCACACCGTGCTGTGTGTAAACCTTGCACTGACTGTGACTGAGACTCACACCGTGCTGTGTGTAAACCTTGCACTGACTGTGACTGAGACTCACACACTGTGCTGTGTGTAAACTTTGCACTGACTGTGACTGAGACTCACACCGTGCTGTGTGTAAACCTTGCACTGACTGTGACTGAGACTCACACTGTGCTGTGTGTAAACCTTGCACTGACTGACTGAGACTCACGCACTGTGCTGTGTGTAAACCTTGCACTGACTGTGACTGAGACTCACACACTGTGCTGTGTGTAAACCTTGCACTGACTGTGACTGAGACTCACACCGTGCTGTGTGTAAACCTTGCACTGACTGTGACTGAGACTCACGCACCGTGCTGTGTGTAAACCTTGCACTGACTGTGACTGAGACTCACACCGTGCTGTGTGTAAACCTTGCACTGACTGTGACTGAGACTCACGCACCGTGCTGTGTGTAAACCTTGCACTGACTGTGACTGAGACTCACACCGTGCTGTGTGTAAACCTTGCACTGACTGTGACTGAGACTCACACCGTGCTGTGTGTAAACCTTGCACTGACTGTGACTGAGACTCACGCACTGTGCTGTGTGTAAACCTTGCACTGACTGTGACTGAGACTCACGCACTGTGCTGTGTGTAAACCTAGCACTGACTGTGACTGAGACTCACACCGTGCTGTGTGTAAACCTTGCACTGACTGTGACTGAGACTCACACCGTGCTGTGTGTAAACCTTGCACTGACTGTGACTGAGACTCACACACTGTGCTGTGTGTAAACTTTGCACTGACTGTGACTGAGACTCACACCGTGCTGTGTGTAAACCTTGCACTGACTGTGACTGAGACTCACACTGTGCTGTGTGTAAACCTTGCACTGACTGACTGAGACTCACGCACTGTGCTGTGTGTAAACCTTGCACTGACTGTGACTGAGACTCACACACTGTGCTGTGTGTAAACCTTGCACTGACTGTGACTGAGACTCACACCGTGCTGTGTGTAAACCTTGCACTGACTGTGACTGAGACTCACGCACCGTGCTGTGTGTAAACCTTGCACTGACTGTGACTGAGACTCACACCGTGCTGTGTGTAAACCTTGCACTGACTGTGACTGAGACTCACACACTGTGCTGTGTGTAAACCTTGCACTGACTGTGACTGAGACTCACACCGTGCTGTGTGTAAACCTTGCACTGACTGACTGAGACTCACGCACCGTGCTGTGTGTAAACCTTGCACTGACTGTGACTGAGACTCACACCGTGCTGTGTGTAAACCTTGCACTGACTGTGACTGAGACTCACACTGTGCTGTGTGTAAACCTTGCACTGACTGTGACTGAGACTCACACCGTGCTGTGTGTAAACCTTGCACTGACTGTGACTGAGACTCACACTGTGCTGTGTGTAAACCTTGCACTGACTGTGACTGAGACTCACACTGTGCTGTGTGTAAACCTTGCACTGACTGTGACTGAGACTCACACACTGTGCTGTGTGTAAACCTTGCACTGACTGACTGAGACTCACGCACCGTGCTGTGTGTAAACCTTGCACTGACTGTGACTGAGACTCACGCACTGTGCTGTGTGTAAACCTTGCACTGACTGTGACTGAGACTCACACCGTGCTGTGTGTAAACCTTGTACTGACTGTGACTGAGACTCACACCGTGCTGTGTGTAAACCTTGCACTGACTGACTGAGACTCACGCACCATGCTGTGTGTAAACCTTGCACTGACTGTGACTAAGACTCACACCGTGCTGTGTGTAAACCTTGCACTGACTGTGACTGAGACTCACACCGTGCTGTGTGTAAACCTTGCACTGACTGTGACTGAGGCTCACGCACTGTGCTGTGTGTAAACCTTGCACTGACTGTGACTGAGACTCACGCACTGTGCTGTGTGTAAACCTTGCACTGACTGTGACTGAGACTCACGCACTGTGCTGTGTGTAAACCTTGCACTGACTGTGACTGAGACTCACACCGTGCTGTGTGTAAACCTTGCACTGACTGTGACTGAGACTCACACTGTGCTGTGTGTAAACCTTGCACTGACTGTGACTGAGACTCACACCGTGCTGTGTGTAAACCTTGCACTGACTGTGACTGAGACTCACACCGTGCTGTGTGTAAACCTTGCACTGACTGTGACTGAGACTCACACCGTGCTGTGTGTAAACCTTGCACTGACTGTGACTGAGACTCACGCACTGTGCTGTGTGTAAACCTTGCACTGACTGTGACTGAGACTCACACTGTGCTGTGTGTAAACCTTGCACTGACTGTGACTGAGACTCACACCGTGCTATGTGTAAACCTTGCACTGACTGTGACTGAGACTCACACCGTGCTGTGTGTAAACCTTGCACTGACTGTGACTGAGACTCACGCACCGTGCTGTGTGTAAACCTTGCACTGACTGTGACTGAGACTCAAACTGTGCTGTGTGTAAACCTTGCACTGACTGTGACTGAGACTCACACCGTGCTGTGTGTAAACCTTGCACTGACTGTGACTGAGACTCACGCACTGTGCTGTGTGTAAACCTTGCACTGACTGTGACTGAGACTCACACACTGTGCTGTGTGTAAACCTTGCACTGACTGTGACTGAGACTCACGCCGTGCTGTGTGTAAACCTTGCACAGACTGTGACTGAGACTCACACACTGTGCTGTGTGTAAACCTTGCACTGACTGTGACTGAGACTCACACCGTGCTGTGTGTAAACCTTGCACTGACTGTGACTGAGACTCACACCGTGCTGTGTGTAAACCTTGCACTGACTGTGACTGAGACTCACGCACTGTGCTGTGTGTAAACCTTGCACTGACTGTGACTGAGACTCACGCACTGTGCTGTGTGTAAACCTTGCACTGACTGTGACTGAGACTCACACCGTGCTGTGTGTAAACCTTGCACTGACTGTGACTGAGACTCACACTGTGCTGTGTGTAAACCTTGCACTGACTGTGACTGAGACTCACACCGTGCTGTGTGTAAACCTTGCACTGACTGTGACTGAGACTCACGCACTATGCTGTGTGTAAACCTTGCACTGACTGTGACTGAGACTCACACCGTGCTGTGTGTAAACCTTGCACTGACTGTGACTGAGACTCACACCGTGCTGTGTGTAAACCTTGCACTGACTGTGACTGAGACTCACACCATGCTGTGTGTAAACCTTGCACTGACTGTGACTGAGACTCATGCACTGTGCTGTGTGTAAACCTTGCACTGACTGTGACTGAGACTCACGCACTGTGCTGTGTGTAAACCTTGCACTGACTGTGACTGAGACTCACACACTGTGCTGTGTGTAAACCTTGCACTGACTGACTGAGACTCACGCACTGTGCTGTGTGTAAACCTTGCACTGACTGTGACTGAGACTCACGCACTGTGCTGTGTGTAAACCTTGCACTGACTGTGACTGAGACTCACACCGTGCTGTGTGTAAACCTTGTACTGACTGTGACTGAGACTCACACCGTGCTGTGTGTAAACCTTGCACTGACTGACTGAGACTCACGCACCATGCTGTGTGTAAACCTTGCACTGACTGTGACTAAGACTCACACCGTGCTGTGTGTAAACCTTGCACTGACTGTGACTGAGACTCACACCGTGCTGTGTGTAAACCTTGCACTGACTGTGACTGAGGCTCACGCACTGTGCTGTGTGTAAACCTTGCACTGACTGTGACTGAGACTCACGCACTGTGCTGTGTGTAAACCTTGCACTGACTGTGACTGAGACTCACGCACTGTGCTGTGTGTAAACCTTGCACTGACTGTGACTGAGACTCAAACAGTGCTGTGTGTAAACCTTGCACTGACTGTGACTGAGACTCACACCGTGCTGTGTGTAAACCTTGCACTGACTGTGACTGAGACTCACGCACTGTGCTGTGTGTAAACCTTGCACTGACTGTGACTGAGACTCACACACTGTGCTGTGTGTAAACCTTGCACTGACTGTGACTGAGACTCACACACTGTGCTGTGTGTAAACCTTGCACTGACTGTGACTGAGACTCACACCGTGCTGTGTGTAAACCTTGCACTGACTGTGACTGAGACTCACGCACCGTGCTCTGTGTAAACCTTGCACTGACTGTGACTGAGACTCACACCGTGCTGTGTGTAAACCTTGCACTGACTGTGACTGAGACTCACACTGTGCTGTGTGTAAACCTTGCACTGACTGTGACTGAGACTCACACCGTGCTGTGTGTAAACCTTGCACTGACTGTGACTGAGACTCACACTGTGCTGTGTGTAAACCTTGCACTGACTGTGACTGAGACTCACACTGTGCTGTGTGTAAACCTTGCACTGACTGTGACTGAGACTCACACACTGTGCTGTGTGTAAACCTTGCACTGACTGACTGAGACTCACGCACCGTGCTGTGTGTAAACCTTGCACTGACTGTGACTGAGACTCACGCACTGTGCTGTGTGTAAACCTTGCACTGACTGTGACTGAGACTCACACCGTGCTGTGTGTAAACCTTGTACTGACTGTGACTGAGACTCACACCGTGCTGTGTGTAAACCTTGCACTGACTGACTGAGACTCACGCACCATGCTGTGTGTAAACCTTGCACTGACTGTGACTAAGACTCACACCGTGCTGTGTGTAAACCTTGCACTGACTGTGACTGAGACTCACACCGTGCTGTGTGTAAACCTTGCACTGACTGTGACTGAGGCTCACGCACTGTGCTGTGTGTAAACCTTGCACTGACTGTGACTGAGACTCACGCACTGTGCTGTGTGTAAACCTTGCACTGACTGTGACTGAGACTCACGCACTGTGCTGTGTGTAAACCTTGCACTGACTGTGACTGAGACTCAAACAGTGCTGTGTGTAAACCTTGCACTGACTGTGACTGAGACTCACACCGTGCTGTGTGTAAACCTTGCACTGACTGTGACTGAGACTCACGCACTGTGCTGTGTGTAAACCTTGCACTGACTGTGACTGAGACTCACACACTGTGCTGTGTGTAAACCTTGCACTGACTGTGACTGAGACTCACGCCGTGCTGTGTGTAAACCTTGCACTGACTGTGACTGAGACTCACACCGTGCTGTGTGTAAACCTTGCACTGACTGTGACTGAGACTCACGCACTGTGCTGTGTGTAAACCTTGCACTGACTGTGACTGAGACTCACACCGTGCTGTGTGTAAACCTTGTACTGACTGTGACTGAGACTCACACCGTGCTGTGTGTAAACCTTGCACTGACTGACTGAGACTCACGCACCATGCTGTGTGTAAACCTTGCACTGACTGTGACTAAGACTCACACCGTGCTGTGTGTAAACCTTGCACTGACTGTGACTGAGACTCACACCGTGCTGTGTGTAAACCTTGCACTGACTGTGACTGAGGCTCACGCACTGTGCTGTGTGTAAACCTTGCACTGACTGTGACTGAGACTCACGCACTGTGCTGTGTGTAAACCTTGCACTGACTGTGACTGAGACTCACGCACTGTGCTGTGTGTAAACCTTGCACTGACTGTGACTGAGACTCAAACAGTGCTGTGTGTAAACCTTGCACTGACTGTGACTGAGACTCACACCGTGCTGTGTGTAAACCTTGCACTGACTGTGACTGAGACTCACGCACTGTGCTGTGTGTAAACCTTGCACTGACTGTGACTGAGACTCACACACTGTGCTGTGTGTAAACCTTGCACTGACTGTGACTGAGACTCACGCCGTGCTGTGTGTAAACCTTGCACTGACTGTGACTGAGACTCACACCGTGCTGTGTGTAAACCTTGCACTGACTGTGACTGAGACTCACACCGTGCTGTGTGTAAACCTTGCACTGACTGTGACTGAGACTCACGCACTGTGCTGTGTGTAAACCTTGCACTGACTGTGACTGAGACTCACGCACTGTGCTGTGTGTAAACCTTGCACTGACTGTGACTGAGACTCACACCGTGCTGTGTGTAAACCTTGCACTGACTGTGACTGAGACTCACACCGTGCTGTGTGTAAACCTTGCACTGACTGTGACTGAGACTCACACACTGTGCTGTGTGTAAACTTTGCACTGACTGTGACTGAGACTCACACCGTGCTGTGTGTAAACCTTGCACTGACTGTGACTGAGACTCACACTGTGCTGTGTGTAAACCTTGCACTGACTGACTGAGACTCACGCACTGTGCTGTGTGTAAACCTTGCACTGACTGTGACTGAGACTCACACACTGTGCTGTGTGTAAACCTTGCACTGACTGTGACTGAGACTCACACCGTGCTGTGTGTAAACCTTGCACTGACTGTGACTGAGACTCACACCGTGCTGTGTGTAAACCTTGCACTGACTGTGACTGAGACTCACACCGTGCTGTGTGTAAACCTTGCACTGACTGTGACTGAGACTCACGCACTGTGCTGTGTGTAAACCTTGCACTGACTGTGACTGAGACTCACGCACTGTGCTGTGTGTAAACCTAGCACTGACTGTGACTGAGACTCACACCGTGCTGTGTGTAAACCTTGCACTGACTGTGACTGAGACTCACACCGTGCTGTGTGTAAACCTTGCACTGACTGTGACTGAGACTCACACACTGTGCTGTGTGTAAACTTTGCACTGACTGTGACTGAGACTCACACCGTGCTGTGTGTAAACCTTGCACTGACTGTGACTGAGACTCACACTGTGCTGTGTGTAAACCTTGCACTGACTGACTGAGACTCACGCACTGTGCTGTGTGTAAACCTTGCACTGACTGTGACTGAGACTCACACACTGTGCTGTGTGTAAACCTTGCACTGACTGTGACTGAGACTCACACCGTGCTGTGTGTAAACCTTGCACTGACTGTGACTGAGACTCACGCACCGTGCTGTGTGTAAACCTTGCACTGACTGTGACTGAGACTCACACCGTGCTGTGTGTAAACCTTGCACTGACTGTGACTGAGACTCACGCACCGTGCTGTGTGTAAACCTTGCACTGACTGTGACTGAGACTCACACCGTGCTGTGTGTAAACCTTGCACTGACTGTGACTGAGACTCACACCGTGCTGTGTGTAAACCTTGCACTGACTGTGACTGAGACTCACGCACTGTGCTGTGTGTAAACCTTGCACTGACTGTGACTGAGACTCACGCACTGTGCTGTGTGTAAACCTAGCACTGACTGTGACTGAGACTCACACCGTGCTGTGTGTAAACCTTGCACTGACTGTGACTGAGACTCACACCGTGCTGTGTGTAAACCTTGCACTGACTGTGACTGAGACTCACACACTGTGCTGTGTGTAAACTTTGCACTGACTGTGACTGAGACTCACACCGTGCTGTGTGTAAACCTTGCACTGACTGTGACTGAGACTCACACTGTGCTGTGTGTAAACCTTGCACTGACTGACTGAGACTCACGCACTGTGCTGTGTGTAAACCTTGCACTGACTGTGACTGAGACTCACACACTGTGCTGTGTGTAAACCTTGCACTGACTGTGACTGAGACTCACACCGTGCTGTGTGTAAACCTTGCACTGACTGTGACTGAGACTCACGCACCGTGCTGTGTGTAAACCTTGCACTGACTGTGACTGAGACTCACACCGTGCTGTGTGTAAACCTTGCACTGACTGTGACTGAGACTCACACACTGTGCTGTGTGTAAACCTTGCACTGACTGTGACTGAGACTCACACCGTGCTGTGTGTAAACCTTGCACTGACTGACTGAGACTCACGCACCGTGCTGTGTGTAAACCTTGCACTGACTGTGACTGAGACTCACACCGTGCTGTGTGTAAACCTTGCACTGACTGTGACTGAGACTCACACTGTGCTGTGTGTAAACCTTGCACTGACTGTGACTGAGACTCACACCGTGCTGTGTGTAAACCTTGCACTGACTGTGACTGAGACTCACACTGTGCTGTGTGTAAACCTTGCACTGACTGTGACTGAGACTCACACCGTGCTGTGTGTAAACCTTGCACTGACTGTGACTGAGACTCACACCGTGCTGTGTGTAAACCTTGCACTGACTGTGACTGAGACTCACGCACTGTGCTGTGTGTAAACCTTGCACTGACTGTGACTGAGACTCACACTGTGCTGTGTGTAAACCTTGCACTGACTGTGACTGAGACTCACACCGTGCTATGTGTAAACCTTGCACTGACTGTGACTGAGACTCACACCGTGCTGTGTGTAAACCTTGCACTGACTGTGACTGAGACTCACGCACCGTGCTGTGTGTAAACCTTGCACTGACTGTGACTGAGACTCAAACTGTGCTGTGTGTAAACCTTGCACTGACTGTGACTGAGACTCACACCGTGCTGTGTGTAAACCTTGCACTGACTGTGACTGAGACTCACGCACTGTGCTGTGTGTAAACCTTGCACTGACTGTGACTGAGACTCACACACTGTGCTGTGTGTAAACCTTGCACTGACTGTGACTGAGACTCACGCCGTGCTGTGTGTAAACCTTGCACAGACTGTGACTGAGACTCACACACTGTGCTGTGTGTAAACCTTGCACTGACTGTGACTGAGACTCACACCGTGCTGTGTGTAAACCTTGCACTGACTGTGACTGAGACTCACACCGTGCTGTGTGTAAACCTTGCACTGACTGTGACTGAGACTCACGCACTGTGCTGTGTGTAAACCTTGCACTGACTGTGACTGAGACTCACGCACTGTGCTGTGTGTAAACCTTGCACTGACTGTGACTGAGACTCACACCGTGCTGTGTGTAAACCTTGCACTGACTGTGACTGAGACTCACACTGTGCTGTGTGTAAACCTTGCACTGACTGTGACTGAGACTCACACCGTGCTGTGTGTAAACCTTGCACTGACTGTGACTGAGACTCACGCACTATGCTGTGTGTAAACCTTGCACTGACTGTGACTGAGACTCACACCGTGCTGTGTGTAAACCTTGCACTGACTGTGACTGAGACTCACACCGTGCTGTGTGTAAACCTTGCACTGACTGTGACTGAGACTCACACCATGCTGTGTGTAAACCTTGCACTGACTGTGACTGAGACTCATGCACTGTGCTGTGTGTAAACCTTGCACTGACTGTGACTGAGACTCACGCACTGTGCTGTGTGTAAACCTTGCACTGACTGTGACTGAGACTCACACACTGTGCTGTGTGTAAACCTTGCACTGACTGACTGAGACTCACGCACTGTGCTGTGTGTAAACCTTGCACTGACTGTGACTGAGACTCACGCACTGTGCTGTGTGTAAACCTTGCACTGACTGTGACTGAGACTCACACCGTGCTGTGTGTAAACCTTGTACTGACTGTGACTGAGACTCACACCGTGCTGTGTGTAAACCTTGCACTGACTGACTGAGACTCACGCACCATGCTGTGTGTAAACCTTGCACTGACTGTGACTAAGACTCACACCGTGCTGTGTGTAAACCTTGCACTGACTGTGACTGAGACTCACACCGTGCTGTGTGTAAACCTTGCACTGACTGTGACTGAGGCTCACGCACTGTGCTGTGTGTAAACCTTGCACTGACTGTGACTGAGACTCACGCACTGTGCTGTGTGTAAACCTTGCACTGACTGTGACTGAGACTCACGCACTGTGCTGTGTGTAAACCTTGCACTGACTGTGACTGAGACTCAAACAGTGCTGTGTGTAAACCTTGCACTGACTGTGACTGAGACTCACACCGTGCTGTGTGTAAACCTTGCACTGACTGTGACTGAGACTCACGCACTGTGCTGTGTGTAAACCTTGCACTGACTGTGACTGAGACTCACACACTGTGCTGTGTGTAAACCTTGCACTGACTGTGACTGAGACTCACACACTGTGCTGTGTGTAAACCTTGCACTGACTGTGACTGAGACTCACACCGTGCTGTGTGTAAACCTTGCACTGACTGTGACTGAGACTCACGCACCGTGCTGTGTGTAAACCTTGCACTGACTGTGACTGAGACTCACACCGTGCTGTGTGTAAACCTTGCACTGACTGTGACTGAGACTCACACTGTGCTGTGTGTAAACCTTGCACTGACTGTGACTGAGACTCACACCGTGCTGTGTGTAAACCTTGCACTGACTGTGACTGAGACTCACACTGTGCTGTGTGTAAACCTTGCACTGACTGTGACTGAGACTCACACTGTGCTGTGTGTAAACCTTGCACTGACTGTGACTGAGACTCACACACTGTGCTGTGTGTAAACCTTGCACTGACTGACTGAGACTCACGCACCGTGCTGTGTGTAAACCTTGCACTGACTGTGACTGAGACTCACGCACTGTGCTGTGTGTAAACCTTGCACTGACTGTGACTGAGACTCACACCGTGCTGTGTGTAAACCTTGTACTGACTGTGACTGAGACTCACACCGTGCTGTGTGTAAACCTTGCACTGACTGACTGAGACTCACGCACCATGCTGTGTGTAAACCTTGCACTGACTGTGACTAAGACTCACACCGTGCTGTGTGTAAACCTTGCACTGACTGTGACTGAGACTCACACCGTGCTGTGTGTAAACCTTGCACTGACTGTGACTGAGGCTCACGCACTGTGCTGTGTGTAAACCTTGCACTGACTGTGACTGAGACTCACGCACTGTGCTGTGTGTAAACCTTGCACTGACTGTGACTGAGACTCACGCACTGTGCTGTGTGTAAACCTTGCACTGACTGTGACTGAGACTCAAACAGTGCTGTGTGTAAACCTTGCACTGACTGTGACTGAGACTCACACCGTGCTGTGTGTAAACCTTGCACTGACTGTGACTGAGACTCACGCACTGTGCTGTGTGTAAACCTTGCACTGACTGTGACTGAGACTCACACACTGTGCTGTGTGTAAACCTTGCACTGACTGTGACTGAGACTCACGCCGTGCTGTGTGTAAACCTTGCACTGACTGTGACTGAGACTCACACCGTGCTGTGTGTAAACCTTGCACTGACTGTGACTGAGACTCACGCACTGTGCTGTGTGTAAACCTTGCACTGACTGTGACTGAGACTCACACCGTGCTGTGTGTAAACCTTGTACTGACTGTGACTGAGACTCACACCGTGCTGTGTGTAAACCTTGCACTGACTGACTGAGACTCACGCACCATGCTGTGTGTAAACCTTGCACTGACTGTGACTAAGACTCACACCGTGCTGTGTGTAAACCTTGCACTGACTGTGACTGAGACTCACACCGTGCTGTGTGTAAACCTTGCACTGACTGTGACTGAGGCTCACGCACTGTGCTGTGTGTAAACCTTGCACTGACTGTGACTGAGACTCACGCACTGTGCTGTGTGTAAACCTTGCACTGACTGTGACTGAGACTCACGCACTGTGCTGTGTGTAAACCTTGCACTGACTGTGACTGAGACTCAAACAGTGCTGTGTGTAAACCTTGCACTGACTGTGACTGAGACTCACACCGTGCTGTGTGTAAACCTTGCACTGACTGTGACTGAGACTCACGCACTGTGCTGTGTGTAAACCTTGCACTGACTGTGACTGAGACTCACACACTGTGCTGTGTGTAAACCTTGCACTGACTGTGACTGAGACTCACGCCGTGCTGTGTGTAAACCTTGCACTGACTGTGACTGAGACTCACACCGTGCTGTGTGTAAACCTTGCACTGACTGTGACTGAGACTCACACCGTGCTGTGTGTAAACCTTGCACTGACTGTGACTGAGACTCACGCACTGTGCTGTGTGTAAACCTTGCACTGACTGTGACTGAGACTCACGCACTGTGCTGTGTGTAAACCTTGCACTGACTGTGACTGAGACTCACACCGTGCTGTGTGTAAACCTTGCACTGACTGTGACTGAGACTCACACCGTGCTGTGTGTAAACCTTGCACTGACTGTGACTGAGACTCACACACTGTGCTGTGTGTAAACTTTGCACTGACTGTGACTGAGACTCACACCGTGCTGTGTGTAAACCTTGCACTGACTGTGACTGAGACTCACACTGTGCTGTGTGTAAACCTTGCACTGACTGACTGAGACTCACGCACTGTGCTGTGTGTAAACCTTGCACTGACTGTGACTGAGACTCACACACTGTGCTGTGTGTAAACCTTGCACTGACTGTGACTGAGACTCACACCGTGCTGTGTGTAAACCTTGCACTGACTGTGACTGAGACTCACACCGTGCTGTGTGTAAACCTTGCACTGACTGTGACTGAGACTCACACCGTGCTGTGTGTAAACCTTGCACTGACTGTGACTGAGACTCACGCACTGTGCTGTGTGTAAACCTTGCACTGACTGTGACTGAGACTCACGCACTGTGCTGTGTGTAAACCTAGCACTGACTGTGACTGAGACTCACACCGTGCTGTGTGTAAACCTTGCACTGACTGTGACTGAGACTCACACCGTGCTGTGTGTAAACCTTGCACTGACTGTGACTGAGACTCACACACTGTGCTGTGTGTAAACTTTGCACTGACTGTGACTGAGACTCACACCGTGCTGTGTGTAAACCTTGCACTGACTGTGACTGAGACTCACACTGTGCTGTGTGTAAACCTTGCACTGACTGACTGAGACTCACGCACTGTGCTGTGTGTAAACCTTGCACTGACTGTGACTGAGACTCACACACTGTGCTGTGTGTAAACCTTGCACTGACTGTGACTGAGACTCACACCGTGCTGTGTGTAAACCTTGCACTGACTGTGACTGAGACTCACGCACCGTGCTGTGTGTAAACCTTGCACTGACTGTGACTGAGACTCACACCGTGCTGTGTGTAAACCTTGCACTGACTGTGACTGAGACTCACGCACCGTGCTGTGTGTAAACCTTGCACTGACTGTGACTGAGACTCACACCGTGCTGTGTGTAAACCTTGCACTGACTGTGACTGAGACTCACACCGTGCTGTGTGTAAACCTTGCACTGACTGTGACTGAGACTCACGCACTGTGCTGTGTGTAAACCTTGCACTGACTGTGACTGAGACTCACGCACTGTGCTGTGTGTAAACCTAGCACTGACTGTGACTGAGACTCACACCGTGCTGTGTGTAAACCTTGCACTGACTGTGACTGAGACTCACACCGTGCTGTGTGTAAACCTTGCACTGACTGTGACTGAGACTCACACACTGTGCTGTGTGTAAACTTTGCACTGACTGTGACTGAGACTCACACCGTGCTGTGTGTAAACCTTGCACTGACTGTGACTGAGACTCACACTGTGCTGTGTGTAAACCTTGCACTGACTGACTGAGACTCACGCACTGTGCTGTGTGTAAACCTTGCACTGACTGTGACTGAGACTCACACACTGTGCTGTGTGTAAACCTTGCACTGACTGTGACTGAGACTCACACCGTGCTGTGTGTAAACCTTGCACTGACTGTGACTGAGACTCACGCACCGTGCTGTGTGTAAACCTTGCACTGACTGTGACTGAGACTCACACCGTGCTGTGTGTAAACCTTGCACTGACTGTGACTGAGACTCACACACTGTGCTGTGTGTAAACCTTGCACTGACTGTGACTGAGACTCACACCGTGCTGTGTGTAAACCTTGCACTGACTGACTGAGACTCACGCACCGTGCTGTGTGTAAACCTTGCACTGACTGTGACTGAGACTCACACCGTGCTGTGTGTAAACCTTGCACTGACTGTGACTGAGACTCACACTGTGCTGTGTGTAAACCTTGCACTGACTGTGACTGAGACTCACACCGTGCTGTGTGTAAACCTTGCACTGACTGTGACTGAGACTCACACTGTGCTGTGTGTAAACCTTGCACTGACTGTGACTGAGACTCACACTGTGCTGTGTGTAAACCTTGCACTGACTGTGACTGAGACTCACACACTGTGCTGTGTGTAAACCTTGCACTGACTGACTGAGACTCACGCACCGTGCTGTGTGTAAACCTTGCACTGACTGTGACTGAGACTCACGCACTGTGCTGTGTGTAAACCTTGCACTGACTGTGACTGAGACTCACACCGTGCTGTGTGTAAACCTTGTACTGACTGTGACTGAGACTCACACCGTGCTGTGTGTAAACCTTGCACTGACTGACTGAGACTCACGCACCATGCTGTGTGTAAACCTTGCACTGACTGTGACTAAGACTCACACCGTGCTGTGTGTAAACCTTGCACTGACTGTGACTGAGACTCACACCGTGCTGTGTATAAACCTTGCACTGACTGTGACTGAGGCTCACGCACTGTGCTGTGTGTAAACCTTGCACTGACTGTGACTGAGACTCACGCACTGTGCTGTGTGTAAACCTTGCACTGACTGTGACTGAGACTCACGCACTGTGCTGTGTGTAAACCTTGCACTGACTGTGACTGAGACTCACACCGTGCTGTGTGTAAACCTTGCACTGACTGTGACTGAGACTCACACTGTGCTGTGTGTAAACCTTGCACTGACTGTGACTGAGACTCACACCGTGCTGTGTGTAAACCTTGCACTGACTGTGACTGAGACTCACACCGTGCTGTGTGTAAACCTTGCACTGACTGTGACTGAGACTCACACCGTGCTGTGTGTAAACCTTGCACTGACTGTGACTGAGACTCACGCACTGTGCTGTGTGTAAACCTTGCACTGACTGTGACTGAGACTCACACTGTGCTGTGTGTAAACCTTGCACTGACTGTGACTGAGACTCACACCGTGCTATGTGTAAACCTTGCACTGACTGTGACTGAGACTCACACCGTGCTGTGTGTAAACCTTGCACTGACTGTGACTGAGACTCACGCACCGTGCTGTGTGTAAACCTTGCACTGACTGTGACTGAGACTCAAACTGTGCTGTGTGTAAACCTTGCACTGACTGTGACTGAGACTCACACCGTGCTGTGTGTAAACCTTGCACTGACTGTGACTGAGACTCACGCACTGTGCTGTGTGTAAACCTTGCACTGACTGTGACTGAGACTCACACACTGTGCTGTGTGTAAACCTTGCACTGACTGTGACTGAGACTCACGCCGTGCTGTGTGTAAACCTTGCACAGACTGTGACTGAGACTCACACCGTGCTGTGTGTAAACCTTGCACTGACTGTGACTGAGACTCACACCGTGCTGTGTGTAAACCTTGCACTGACTGTGACTGAGACTCACGCACTGTGCTGTGTGTAAACCTTGCACTGACTGTGACTGAGACTCACGCACTGTGCTGTGTGTAAACCTTGCACTGACTGTGACTGAGACTCACACCGTGCTGTGTGTAAACCTTGCACTGACTGTGACTGAGACTCACACTGTGCTGTGTGTAAACCTTGCACTGACTGTGACTGAGACTCACACCGTGCTGTGTGTAAACCTTGCACTGACTGTGACTGAGACTCACGCACTATGCTGTGTGTAAACCTTGCACTGACTGTGACTGAGACTCACACCGTGCTGTGTGTAAACCTTGCACTGACTGTGACTGAGACTCACACCGTGCTGTGTGTAAACCTTGCACTGACTGTGACTGAGACTCACACCATGCTGTGTGTAAACCTTGCACTGACTGTGACTGAGACTCATGCACTGTGCTGTGTGTAAACCTTGCACTGACTGTGACTGAGACTCACGCACTGTGCTGTGTGTAAACCTTGCACTGACTGTGACTGAGACTCACACACTGTGCTGTGTGTAAACCTTGCACTGACTGACTGAGACTCACGCACTGTGCTGTGTGTAAACCTTGCACTGACTGTGACTGAGACTCACGCACTGTGCTGTGTGTAAACCTTGCACTGACTGTGACTGAGACTCACACCGTGCTGTGTGTAAACCTTGTACTGACTGTGACTGAGACTCACACCGTGCTGTGTGTAAACCTTGCACTGACTGACTGAGACTCACGCACCATGCTGTGTGTAAACCTTGCACTGACTGTGACTAAGACTCACACCGTGCTGTGTGTAAACCTTGCACTGACTGTGACTGAGACTCACACCGTGCTGTGTGTAAACCTTGCACTGACTGTGACTGAGGCTCACGCACTGTGCTGTGTGTAAACCTTGCACTGACTGTGACTGAGACTCACGCACTGTGCTGTGTGTAAACCTTGCACTGACTGTGACTGAGACTCACGCACTGTGCTGTGTGTAAACCTTGCACTGACTGTGACTGAGACTCAAACAGTGCTGTGTGTAAACCTTGCACTGACTGTGACTGAGACTCACACCGTGCTGTGTGTAAACCTTGCACTGACTGTGACTGAGACTCACGCACTGTGCTGTGTGTAAACCTTGCACTGACTGTGACTGAGACTCACACACTGTGCTGTGTGTAAACCTTGCACTGACTGTGACTGAGACTCACACACTGTGCTGTGTGTAAACCTTGCACTGACTGTGACTGAGACTCACACCGTGCTGTGTGTAAACCTTGCACTGACTGTGACTGAGACTCACGCACCGTGCTGTGTGTAAACCTTGCACTGACTGTGACTGAGACTCACACCGTGCTGTGTGTAAACCTTGCACTGACTGTGACTGAGACTCACACTGTGCTGTGTGTAAACCTTGCACTGACTGTGACTGAGACTCACACCGTGCTGTGTGTAAACCTTGCACTGACTGTGACTGAGACTCACACTGTGCTGTGTGTAAACCTTGCACTGACTGTGACTGAGACTCACACTGTGCTGTGTGTAAACCTTGCACTGACTGTGACTGAGACTCACACACTGTGCTGTGTGTAAACCTTGCACTGACTGACTGAGACTCACGCACCGTGCTGTGTGTAAACCTTGCACTGACTGTGACTGAGACTCACGCACTGTGCTGTGTGTAAACCTTGCACTGACTGTGACTGAGACTCACACCGTGCTGTGTGTAAACCTTGTACTGACTGTGACTGAGACTCACACCGTGCTGTGTGTAAACCTTGCACTGACTGACTGAGACTCACGCACCATGCTGTGTGTAAACCTTGCACTGACTGTGACTAAGACTCACACCGTGCTGTGTGTAAACCTTGCACTGACTGTGACTGAGACTCACACCGTGCTGTGTGTAAACCTTGCACTGACTGTGACTGAGGCTCACGCACTGTGCTGTGTGTAAACCTTGCACTGACTGTGACTGAGACTCACGCACTGTGCTGTGTGTAAACCTTGCACTGACTGTGACTGAGACTCACGCACTGTGCTGTGTGTAAACCTTGCACTGACTGTGACTGAGACTCAAACAGTGCTGTGTGTAAACCTTGCACTGACTGTGACTGAGACTCACACCGTGCTGTGTGTAAACCTTGCACTGACTGTGACTGAGACTCACGCACTGTGCTGTGTGTAAACCTTGCACTGACTGTGACTGAGACTCACACACTGTGCTGTGTGTAAACCTTGCACTGACTGTGACTGAGACTCACGCCGTGCTGTGTGTAAACCTTGCACTGACTGTGACTGAGACTCACACCGTGCTGTGTGTAAACCTTGCACTGACTGTGACTGAGACTCACACCGTGCTGTGTGTAAACCTTGCACTGACTGTGACTGAGACTCACGCACTGTGCTGTGTGTAAACCTTGCACTGACTGTGACTGAGACTCACGCACTGTGCTGTGTGTAAACCTTGCACTGACTGTGACTGAGACTCACACCGTGCTGTGTGTAAACCTTGCACTGACTGTGACTGAGACTCACACCGTGCTGTGTGTAAACCTTGCACTGACTGTGACTGAGACTCACACACTGTGCTGTGTGTAAACTTTGCACTGACTGTGACTGAGACTCACACCGTGCTGTGTGTAAACCTTGCACTGACTGTGACTGAGACTCACACTGTGCTGTGTGTAAACCTTGCACTGACTGACTGAGACTCACGCACTGTGCTGTGTGTAAACCTTGCACTGACTGTGACTGAGACTCACACACTGTGCTGTGTGTAAACCTTGCACTGACTGTGACTGAGACTCACACCGTGCTGTGTGTAAACCTTGCACTGACTGTGACTGAGACTCACGCACCGTGCTGTGTGTAAACCTTGCACTGACTGTGACTGAGACTCACACCGTGCTGTGTGTAAACCTTGCACTGACTGTGACTGAGACTCACACCGTGCTGTGTGTAAACCTTGCACTGACTGTGACTGAGACTCACGCACTGTGCTGTGTGTAAACCTTGCACTGACTGTGACTGAGACTCACGCACTGTGCTGTGTGTAAACCTAGCACTGACTGTGACTGAGACTCACACCGTGCTGTGTGTAAACCTTGCACTGACTGTGACTGAGACTCACACCGTGCTGTGTGTAAACCTTGCACTGACTGTGACTGAGACTCACACACTGTGCTGTGTGTAAACTTTGCACTGACTGTGACTGAGACTCACACCGTGCTGTGTGTAAACCTTGCACTGACTGTGACTGAGACTCACACTGTGCTGTGTGTAAACCTTGCACTGACTGACTGAGACTCACGCACTGTGCTGTGTGTAAACCTTGCACTGACTGTGACTGAGACTCACACACTGTGCTGTGTGTAAACCTTGCACTGACTGTGACTGAGACTCACACCGTGCTGTGTGTAAACCTTGCACTGACTGTGACTGAGACTCACGCACCGTGCTGTGTGTAAACCTTGCACTGACTGTGACTGAGACTCACCCCGTGCTGTGTGTAAACCTTGCACTGACTGTGACTGAGACTCACACACTGTGCTGTGTGTAAACCTTGCACTGACTGTGACTGAGACTCACACCGTGCTGTGTGTAAACCTTGCACTGACTGACTGAGACTCACGCACCGTGCTGTGTGTAAACCTTGCACTGACTGTGACTGAGACTCACACCGTGCTGTGTGTAAACCTTGCACTGACTGTGACTGAGACTCACACTGTGCTGTGTGTAAACCTTGCACTGACTGTGACTGAGACTCACACCGTGCTGTGTGTAAACCTTGCACTGACTGTGACTGAGACTCACACTGTGCTGTGTGTAAACCTTGCACTGACTGTGACTGAGACTCACACTGTGCTGTGTGTAAACCTTGCACTGACTGTGACTGAGACTCACACACTGTGCTGTGTGTAAACCTTGCACTGACTGACTGAGACTCACGCACCGTGCTGTGTGTAAACCTTGCACTGACTGTGACTGAGACTCACGCACTGTGCTGTGTGTAAACCTTGCACTGACTGTGACTGAGACTCACACCGTGCTGTGTGTAAACCTTGCACTGACTGTGACTGAGACTCACACCGTGCTGTGTGTAAACCTTGCACTGACTGACTGAGACTCACGCACCATGCTGTGTGTAAACCTTGCACTGACTGTGACTAAGACTCACACCGTGCTGTGTGTAAACTTGCACTGACTGTGACTGAGACTCACACCGTGCTGTGTGTAAACCTTGCACTGACTGTGACTGAGACTCACGCACTGTGCTGTGTGTAAACCTTGCACTGACTGTGACTGAGACTCACGCACTATGCTGTGTGTAAACCTTGCACTGACTGTGACTGAGACTCACACTGTGCTGTGTGTAAACCTTGCACTGACTGTGACTGAGACTCACACCGTGCTGTGTGTAAACCTTGCACTGACTGTGACTGAGACTCACACCATGCTGTGTGCAAACCTTGCACTGACTGTGACTGAGACTCATGCACTGTGCTGTGTGTAAACCTTGCACTGACTGTGACTGAGACTCACGCACTGTGCTGTGTGTAAACCTTGCACTGACTGTGACTGAGACTCACACCGTGCTGTGTGTAAACCTTGCACTGACTGTGACTGAGACTCACACCGTGCTGTGTGTAAACCTTGCACTGACTGTGACTGAGACTCACACCGTGCTGTGTGTAAACCTTGCACTGACTGTGACTGAGACTCACACACTGTGCTGTGTGTAAACTTTGCACTGACTGTGACTGAGACTCACACCGTGCTGTGTGTAAACCTTGCACTGACTGTGACTGAGACTCACACTGTGCTGTGTGTAAACCTTGCACTGACTGACTGAGACTCACGCACTGTGCTGTGTGTAAACCTTGCACTGACTGTGACTGAGACTCACACACTGTGCTGTGTGTAAACCTTGCACTGACTGTGACTGAGACTCACACCGTGCTGTGTGTAAACCTTGCACTGACTGTGACTGAGACTCACGCACCGTGCTGTGTGTAAACCTTGCACTGACTGTGACTGAGACTCACACCGTGCTGTGTGTAAACCTTGCACTGACTGTGACTGAGACTCACACACTGTGCTGTGTGTAAACCTTGCACTGACTGTGACTGAGACTCACACCGTGCTGTGTGTAAACCTTGCACTGACTGACTGAGACTCACGCACCGTGCTGTGTGTAAACCTTGCACTGACTGTGACTGAGACTCACACCGTGCTGTGTGTAAACCTTGCACTGACTGTGACTGAGACTCACACTGTGCTGTGTGTAAACCTTGCACTGACTGTGACTGAGACTCACACCGTGCTGTGTGTAAACCTTGCACTGACTGTGACTGAGACTCACACTGTGCTGTGTGTAAACCTTGCACTGACTGTGACTGAGACTCACACTGTGCTGTGTGTAAACCTTGCACTGACTGTGACTGAGACTCACACACTGTGCTGTGTGTAAACCTTGCACTGACTGACTGAGACTCACGCACCGTGCTGTGTGTAAACCTTGCACTGACTGTGACTGAGACTCACGCACTGTGCTGTGTGTAAACCTTGCACTGACTGTGACTGAGACTCACACCGTGCTGTGTGTAAACCTTGTACTGACTGTGACTGAGACTCACACCGTGCTGTGTGTAAACCTTGCACTGACTGACTGAGACTCACGCACCATGCTGTGTGTAAACCTTGCACTGACTGTGACTAAGACTCACACCGTGCTGTGTGTAAACCTTGCACTGACTGTGACTGAGACTCACACCGTGCTGTGTGTAAACCTTGCACTGACTGTGACTGAGGCTCACGCACTGTGCTTTGTGTAAACCTTGCACTGACTGTGACTGAGACTCACGCACTGTGCTGTGTGTAAACCTTGCACTGACTGTGACTGAGACTCACGCACTGTGCTGTGTGTAAACCTTGCACTGACTGTGACTGAGACTCAAACAGTGCTGTGTGTAAACCTTGCACTGACTGTGACTGAGACTCACACCGTGCTGTGTGTAAACCTTGCACTGACTGTGACTGAGACTCACGTACTGTGCTGTGTGTAAACCTTGCACTGACTGTGACTGAGACTCACACCGTGCTGTGTGTAAACCTTGCACTGACTGTGACTGAGACTCACACCGTGCTGTGTGTAAACCTTGCACTGACTGTGACTGAGACTCACGCACCGTGCTGTGTGTAAACCTTGCACTGACTGTGACTGAGACTCACGCACTGTGCTGTGTGTAAACCTTGCACTGACTGTGACTGAGACTCACACCGTGCTGTGTGTAAACCTTGCACTGACTGTGACTGAGACTCACACCGTGCTGTGTGTAAACCTTGCACTGACTGTGACTGAGACTCACACACTGTGCTGTGTGTAAACCTTGCACTGACTGTGACTGAGACTCACGCACCGTGCTGTGTGTAAACCTTGCACTGACTGTGACTGAGACTCACACCGTGGTGTGTGTAAACCTTGCACTGACTGTGACTGAGACTCACACCGTGCTGTGTGTAAACCTTGCACTGACTGCGACTGAGACTCACACCGTGCTGTGTGTAAACCTTGCACTGACTGTGACTGAGACTCACACCGTGCTGTGTGTAAACCTTGCACTGACTGTGACTGAGACTCACACCGTGCTGTGTGTAAACCTTGCACTGACTGTGACTGAGACTCACACCGTGCTGTGTGTAAACCTTGCACTGACTGTGACTGAGACTCACACCGTGCTGTGTGTAAACCTTGCACTGATTGTGACTGAGACTCACACCGTGCTGTGTGTGAACCTTGCACTGACTGTGACTGAGACTCACACCGTGCTGTGTGTAAACCTTGCACTGACTGTGACTGAGACTCACGCACCGTGCTGTGTGTAAACCTTGCACTGACTGTGACTGAGACTCACACTGTGCTGTGTGTAAACCTTGCACTGACTGTGACTGAGACTCACACCGTGCTGTGTGTAAACCTTGCACTGACTGTGACTGAGACTCACACTGTGCTGTGTGTAAACCTTGCACTGACTGTGACTGAGACTCACACTGTGCTGTGTGTAAACCTTGCACTGACTGTGACTGAGACTCACGCACCGTGCTGTGTGTAAACCTTGCACTGACTGTGACTGAGACTCACACACCGTGCTGTGTGTAAACCTTGCACTGACTGTGACTGAGACTCACGCACCGTGCTGTGTGTAAACCTTGCACTGACTGTGACTGAGACTCACACCGTGCTGTGTGTAAACCTTGCACTGACTGTGACTGAGACTCACACCGTGCTGTGTGTAAACCTTGCACTGACTGTGACTGAGACTCACACTGTGCTGTGTGTAAACCTTGCACTGACTGTGACTGAGACTCACACCGTGCTGTGTGTAAACCTTGCACTGACTGTGACTGAGACTCACACCGTGCTGTGTGTAAACCTTGCACTGACTGTGACTGAGACTCACACCGTGCTGTGTGTAAACCTTGCACTGACTGTGACTGAGACTCACGCACTGTGCTGTGTGTAAACCTTGCACTGACTGTGACTGAGACTCACGCACCGTGCTGTGTGTAAACCTTGCACTGACTGTGACTGAGACACACGCACTGTGCTGTGTGTAAGCCTTGCACTGACTGTGACTGAGACTCACACACCGTGCTGTGTGTAAACCTTGCACTGACTGTGACTGAGACTCACGCACTGTGCTGTGTGTAAACCTTGCACTGACTGTGACTGAGACTCACACCGTGCTGTGTGTAAACCTTGCACTGACTGTGACTGAGACTCACACTGTGCTGTGTGTAAACCTTGCACTGACTGTGACTGAGACTCACACCGTGCTATGTGTAAACCTTGCACTGACTGTGACTGAGACTCACACCGTGCTGTGTGTAAACCTTGCACTGACTGTGACTGAGACTCACGCACCGTGCTGTGTGTAAACCTTGCACTGACTGTGACTGAGACTCAAACTGTGCTGTGTGTAAACCTTGCACTGACTGTGACTGAGACTCACACCGTGCTGTGTGTAAACCTTGCACTGACTGTGACTGAGACTCACGCACTGTGCTGTGTGTAAACCTTGCACTGACTGTGACTGAGACTCACACACTGTGCTGTGTGTAAACCTTGCACTGACTGTGACTGAGACTCACGCCGTGCTGTGTGTAAACCTTGCACAGACTGTGACTGAGACTCACACCGTGCTGTGTGTAAACCTTGCACTGACTGTGACTGAGACTCACACCGTGCTGTGTGTAAACCTTGCACTGACTGTGACTGAGACTCACGCACTGTGCTGTGTGTAAACCTTGCACTGACTGTGACTGAGACTCACGCACTGTGCTGTGTGTAAACCTTGCACTGACTGTGACTGAGACTCACACCGTGCTGTGTGTAAACCTTGCACTGACTGTGACTGAGACTCACACCGTGCTGTGTGTAAACCTTGCACTGACTGTGACTGAGACTCACACACTGTGCTGTGTGTAAACTTTGCACTGACTGTGACTGAGACTCACACCGTGCTGTGTGTAAACCTTGCACTTACTGTGACTGAGACTCACGCACTGTGCTGTGTGTAAACCTTGCACTGACTGTGACTGAGACTCACACCGTGCTGTGTGTAAACCTTGCACTGACTGTGACTGAGACTCACACTGTGCTGTGTGTAAACCTTGCACTGACTGTGACTGAGACTCACACCGTGCTGTGTGTAAACCTTGCACTGACTGTGACTGAGACTCACGCACTGTGCTGTGTGTAAACCTTGCACTGACTGTGACTGAGACTCACACCGTGCTGTGTGTAAACCTTGTACTGACTGTGACTGAGACTCACACCGTGCTGTGTGTAAACCTTGCACTGACTGACTGAGACTCACGCACCATGCTGTGTGTAAACCTTGCACTGACTGTGACTAAGACTCACACCGTGCTGTGTGTAAACCTTGCACTGACTGTGACTGAGACTCACACCGTGCTGTGTGTAAACCTTGCACTGACTGTGACTGAGGCTCACGCACTGTGCTGTGTGTAAACCTTGCACTGACTGTGACTGAGACTCACGCACTGTGCTGTGTGTAAACCTTGCACTGACTGTGACTGAGACTCACGCACTGTGCTGTGTGTAAACCTTGCACTGACTGTGACTGAGACTCAAACAGTGCTGTGTGTAAACCTTGCACTGACTGTGACTGAGACTCACACCGTGCTGTGTGTAAACCTTGCACTGACTGTGACTCAGACTCACGCACTGTGCTGTGTGTAAACCTTGCACTGACTGTGACTGAGACTCACACACTGTGCTGTGTGTAAACCTTGCACTGACTGTGACTGAGACTCACGCCGTGCTGTGTGTAAACCTTGCACTGACTGTGACTGAGACTCACACCGTGCTGTGTGTAAACCTTGCACTGACTGTGACTGAGACTCACACCGTGCTGTGTGTAAACCTTGCACTGACTGTGACTGAGACTCACGCATTGTGCTGTGTGTAAACCTTGCACTGACTGTGACTGAGACTCACGCACCGTGCTGTGTGTAAACCTTGCACTGACTGTGACTGAGACTCACACCGTGCTGTGTGTAAACCTTGCACTGACTGTGACTGAGACTCACACCGTGCTGTGTGTAAACCTTGCACTGACTGTGACTGAGACTCACACACTGTGCTGTGTGTAAACTTTGCACTGACTGTGACTGAGACTCACACCGTGCTGTGTGTAAACCTTGCACTGACTGTGACTGAGACTCACACTGTGCTGTGTGTAAACCTTGCACTGACTGACTGAGACTCACGCACTGTGCTGTGTGTAAACCTTGCACTGACTGTGACTGAGACTCACACACTGTGCTGTGTGTAAACCTTGCACTGACTGTGACTGAGACTCACACCGTGCTGTGTGTAAACCTTGCACTGACTGTGACTGAGACTCACGCACCGTGCTGTGTGTAAACCTTGCACTGACTGTGACTGAGACTCACACCGTGCTGTGTGTAAACCTTGCACTGACTGTGACTGAGACTCACACCGTGCTGTGTGTAAACCTTGCACTGACTGTGACTGAGACTCACGCACTGTGCTGTGTGTAAACCTTGCACTGACTGTGACTGAGACTCACGCACTGTGCTGTGTGTAAACCTAGCACTGACTGTGACTGAGACTCACACCGTGCTGTGTGTAAACCTTGCACTGACTGTGACTGAGACTCACACCGTGCTGTGTGTAAACCTTGCACTGACTGTGACTGAGACTCACACACTGTGCTGTGTGTAAACTTTGCACTGACTGTGACTGAGACTCACACCGTGCTGTGTGTAAACCTTGCACTGACTGTGACTGAGACTCACACTGTGCTGTGTGTAAACCTTGCACTGACTGACTGAGACTCACGCACTGTGCTGTGTGTAAACCTTGCACTGACTGTGACTGAGACTCACACACTGTGCTGTGTGTAAACCTTGCACTGACTGTGACTGAGACTCACACCGTGCTGTGTGTAAACCTTGCACTGACTGTGACTGAGACTCACGCACCGTGCTGTGTGTAAACCTTGCACTGACTGTGACTGAGACTCACACCGTGCTGTGTGTAAACCTTGCACTGACTGTGACTGAGACTCACACACTGTGCTGTGTGTAAACCTTGCACTGACTGTGACTGAGACTCACACCGTGCTGTGTGTAAACCTTGCACTGACTGACTGAGACTCACGCACCGTGCTGTGTGTAAACCTTGCACTGACTGTGACTGAGACTCACACCGTGCTGTGTGTAAACCTTGCACTGACTGTGACTGAGACTCACACTGTGCTGTGTGTAAACCTTGCACTGACTGTGACTGAGACTCACACCGTGCTGTGTGTAAACCTTGCACTGACTGTGACTGAGACTCACACTGTGCTGTGTGTAAACCTTGCACTGACTGTGACTGAGACTCACACTGTGCTGTGTGTAAACCTTGCACTGACTGTGACTGAGACTCACACACTGTGCTGTGTGTAAACCTTGCACTGACTGACTGAGACTCACGCACCGTGCTGTGTGTAAACCTTGCACTGACTGTGACTGAGACTCACGCACCGTGCTGTGTGTAAACCTTGCACTGACTGTGACTGAGACTCACACCGTGCTGTGTGTAAACCTTGTACTGACTGTGACTGAGACTCACACCGTGCTGTGTGTAAACCTTGCACTGACTGACTGAGACTCACGCACCATGCTGTGTGTAAACCTTGCACTGACTGTGACTAAGACTCACACCGTGCTGTGTGTAAACCTTGCACTGACTGTGACTGAGACTCACACCGTGCTGTGTGTAAACCTTGCACTGACTGTGACTGAGGCTCACGCACTGTGCTGTGTGTAAACCTTGCACTGACTGTGACTGAGACTCACGCACTGTGCTGTGTGTAAACCTTGCACTGACTGTGACTGAGACTCACGCACTGTGCTGTGTGTAAACCTTGCACTGACTGTGACTGAGACTCAAACAGTGCTGTGTGTAAACCTTGCACTGACTGTGACTGAGACTCACACCGTGCTGTGTGTAAACCTTGCACTGACTGTGACTGAGACTCACGCACTGTGCTGTGTGTAAACCTTGCACTGACTGTGACTGAGACTCACACACTGTGCTGTGTGTAAACCTTGCACTGACTGTGACTGAGACTCACGCCGTGCTGTGTGTAAACCTTGCACTGACTGTGACTGAGACTCACACCGTGCTGTGTGTAAACCTTGCACTGACTGTGACTGAGACTCACACCGTGCTGTGTGTAAACCTTGCACTGACTGTGACTGAGACTCACGCACTGTGCTGTGTGTAAACCTTGCACTGACTGTGACTGAGACTCACGCACTGTGCTGTGTGTAAACCTTGCACTGACTGTGACTGAGACTCACAACGTGCTGTGTGTAAACCTTGCACTGACTGTGACTGAGACTCACACCGTGCTGTGTGTAAACCTTGCACTGACTGTGACTGAGACTCACACACTGTGCTGTGTGTAAACTTTGCACTGACTGTGACTGAGACTCACACCGTGCTGTGTGTAAACCTTGCACTGACTGTGACTGAGACTCACACTGTGCTGTGTGTAAACCTTGCACTGACTGACTGAGACTCACGCACTGTGCTGTGTGTAAACCTTGCACTGACTGTGACTGAGACTCACACACTGTGCTGTGTGTAAACATTGCACTGACTGTGACTGAGACTCACACCGTGCTGTGTGTAAACCTTGCACTGACTGTGACTGAGACTCACGCACCGTGCTGTGTGTAAACCTTGCACTGACTGTGACTGAGACTCACACCGTGCTGTGTGTAAACCTTGCACTGACTGTGACTGAGACTCACACCGTGCTGTGTGTAAACCTTGCACTGACTGTGACTGAGACTCACGCACTGTGCTGTGTGTAAACCTTGCACTGACTGTGACTGAGACTCACGCACTGTGCTGTGTGTAAACCTAGCACTGACTGTGACTGAGACTCACACCGTGCTGTGTGTAAACCTTGCACTGACTGTGACTGAGACTCACACCGTGCTGTGTGTAAACCTTGCACTGACTGTGACTGAGACTCACACACTGTGCTGTGTGTAAACTTTGCACTGACTGTGACTGAGACTCACACCGTGCTGTGTGTAAACCTTGCACTGACTGTGACTGAGACTCACACTGTGCTGTGTGTAAACCTTGCACTGACTGACTGAGACTCACGCACTGTGCTGTGTGTAAACCTTGCACTGACTGTGACTGAGACTCACACACTGTGCTGTGTGTAAACCTTGCACTGACTGTGACTGAGACTCACACCGTGCTGTGTGTAAACCTTGCACTGACTGTGACTGAGACTCACGCACCGTGCTGTGTGTAAACCTTGCACTGACTGTGACTGAGACTCACACCGTGCTGTGTGTAAACCTTGCACTGACTGTGACTGAGACTCACACACTGTGCTGTGTGTAAACCTTGCACTGACTGTGACTGAGACTCACACCGTGCTGTGTGTAAACCTTGCACTGACTGACTGAGACTCACGCACCGTGCTGTGTGTAAACCTTGCACTGACTGTGACTGAGACTCACACCGTGCTGTGTGTAAACCTTGCACTGACTGTGACTGAGACTCACACTGTGCTGTGTGTAAACCTTGCACTGACTGTGACTGAGACTCACACCGTGCTGTGTGTAAACCTTGCACTGACTGTGACTGAGACTCACACTGTGCTGTGTGTAAACCTTGCACTGACTGTGACTGAGACTCACACTGTGCTGTGTGTAAACCTTGCACTGACTGTGACTGAGACTCACACACTGTGCTGTGTGTAAACCTTGCACTGACTGACTGAGACTCACGCACCGTGCTGTGTGTAAACCTTGCACTGACTGTGACTGAGACTCACGCACTGTGCTGTGTGTAAACCTTGCACTGACTGTGACTGAGACTCACACCGTGCTGTGTGTAAACCTTGCACTGACTGTGACTGAGACTCACACCGTGCTGTGTGTAAACCTTGCACTGACTGACTGAGACTCACGCACCATGCTGTGTGTAAACCTTGCACTGACTGTGACTAAGACTCACACCGTGCTGTGTGTAAACTTGCACTGACTGTGACTGAGACTCACACCGTGCTGTGTGTAAACCTTGCACTGACTGTGACTGAGACTCACGCACTGTGCTGTGTGTAAACCTTGCACTGACTGTGACTGAGACTCACGCACTATGCTGTGTGTAAACCTTGCACTGACTGTGACTGAGACTCACACTGTGCTGTGTGTAAACCTTGCACTGACTGTGACTGAGACTCACACCGTGCTGTGTGTAAACCTTGCACTGACTGTGACTGAGACTCGCACCATGCTGTGTGCAAACCTTGCACTGACTGTGACTGAGACTCATGCACTGTGCTGTGTGTAAACCTTGCACTGACTGTGACTGAGACTCACACCGTGCTGTGTGTAAACCTTGCACTGACTGTGACTGAGACTCACACCGTGCTGTGTGTAAACCTTGCACTGACTGTGACTGAGACTCACACCGTGCTGTGTGTAAACCTTGCACTGACTGTGACTGAGACTCACACCGTGCTGTGTGTAAACCTTGCACTGACTGTGACTGAGACTCACACCGTGCTGTGTGTAAACCTTGCACTGACTGTGACTGAGACTCACACACTGTGCTGTGTGTAAACTTTGCACTGACTGTGACTGAGACTCACACCGTGCTGTGTGTAAACCTTGCACTGACTGTGACTGAGACTCACACTGTGCTGTGTGTAAACCTTGCACTGACTGACTGAGACTCACGCACTGTGCTGTGTGTAAACCTTGCACTGACTGTGACTGAGACTCACACACTGTGCTGTGTGTAAACCTTGCACTGACTGTGACTGAGACTCACACCGTGCTGTGTGTAAACCTTGCACTGACTGTGACTGAGACTCACGCACCGTGCTGTGTGTAAACCTTGCACTGACTGTGACTGAGACTCACACCGTGCTGTGTGTAAACCTTGCACTGACTGTGACTGAGACTCACACACTGTGCTGTGTGTAAACCTTGCACTGACTGTGACTGAGACTCACACCGTGCTGTGTGTAAACCTTGCACTGACTGACTGAGACTCACGCACCGTGCTGTGTGTAAACCTTGCACTGACTGTGACTGAGACTCACACCGTGCTGTGTGTAAACCTTGCACTGACTGTGACTGAGACTCACACTGTGCTGTGTGTAAACCTTGCACTGACTGTGACTGAGACTCACACCGTGCTGTGTGTAAACCTTGCACTGACTGTGACTGAGACTCACACTGTGCTGTGTGTAAACCTTGCACTGACTGTGACTGAGACTCACACCGTGCTGTGTGTAAACCTTGCACTGACTGTGACTGAGACTCACACACTGTGCTGTGTGTAAACCTTGCACTGACTGACTGAGACTCACGCACCATGCTGTGTGTAAACCTTGCACTGACTGTGACTAAGACTCACACCGTGCTGTGTGTAAACCTTGCACTGACTGTGACTGAGACTCACACCGTGCTGTGTGTAAACCTTGCACTGACTGTGACTGAGGCTCACGCACTGTGCTGTGTGTAAACCTTGCACTGACTGTGACTGAGAATCACGCACTGTGCTGTGTGTAAACCTTGCACTGACTGTGACTGAGACTCACGCACTGTGCTGTGTGTAAACCTTGCACTGACTGTGACTGAGACTCAAACAGTGCTGTGTGTAAACCTTGCACTGACTGTGACTGAGACTCACACCGTGCTGTGTGTAAACTTTGCACTGACTGTGACTGAGACTCACACCGTGCTGTGTGTAAACCTTGCACTGACTGTGACTGAGACTCACACTGTGCTGTGTGTAAACCTTGCACTGACTGACTGAGACTCACGCACTGTGCTGTGTGTAAACCTTGCACTGACTGTGACTGAGACTCACACACTGTGCTGTGTGTAAACATTGCACTGACTGTGACTGAGACTCACACCGTGCTGTGTGTAAACCTTGCACTGACTGTGACTGAGACTCACGCACCGTGCTGTGTGTAAACCTTGCACTGACTGTGACTGAGACTCACACCGTGCTGTGTGTAAACCTTGCACTGACTGTGACTGAGACTCACACCGTGCTGTGTGTAAACCTTGCACTGACTGTGACTGAGACTCACGCACTGTGCTGTGTGTAAACCTTGCACTGACTGTGACTGAGACTCACGCACTGTGCTGTGTGTAAACCTAGCACTGACTGTGACTGAGACTCACACCGTGCTGTGTGTAAACCTTGCACTGACTGTGACTGAGACTCACACCGTGCTGTGTGTAAACCTTGCACTGACTGTGACTGAGACTCACACACTGTGCTGTGTGTAAACTTTGCACTGACTGTGACTGAGACTCACACCGTGCTGTGTGTAAACCTTGCACTGACTGTGACTGAGACTCACACTGTGCTGTGTGTAAACCTTGCACTGACTGACTGAGACTCACGCACTGTGCTGTGTGTAAACCTTGCACTGACTGTGACTGAGACTCACACACTGTGCTGTGTGTAAACCTTGCACTGACTGTGACTGAGACTCACACCGTGCTGTGTGTAAACCTTGCACTGACTGTGACTGAGACTCACGCACCGTGCTGTGTGTAAACCTTGCACTGACTGTGACTGAGACTCACACCGTGCTGTGTGTAAACCTTGCACTGACTGTGACTGAGACTCACACACTGTGCTGTGTGTAAACCTTGCACTGACTGTGACTGAGACTCACACCGTGCTGTGTGTAAACCTTGCACTGACTGACTGAGACTCACGCACCGTGCTGTGTGTAAACCTTGCACTGACTGTGACTGAGACTCACACCGTGCTGTGTGTAAACCTTGCACTGACTGTGACTGAGACTCACACTGTGCTGTGTGTAAACCTTGCACTGACTGTGACTGAGACTCACACCGTGCTGTGTGTAAACCTTGCACTGACTGTGACTGAGACTCACACTGTGCTGTGTGTAAACCTTGCACTGACTGTGACTGAGACTCACACTGTGCTGTGTGTAAACCTTGCACTGACTGTGACTGAGACTCACACACTGTGCTGTGTGTAAACCTTGCACTGACTGACTGAGACTCACGCACCGTGCTGTGTGTAAACCTTGCACTGACTGTGACTGAGACTCACGCACTGTGCTGTGTGTAAACCTTGCACTGACTGTGACTGAGACTCACACCGTGCTGTGTGTAAACCTTGCACTGACTGTGACTGAGACTCACACCGTGCTGTGTGTAAACCTTGCACTGACTGACTGAGACTCACGCACCATGCTGTGTGTAAACCTTGCACTGACTGTGACTAAGACTCACACCGTGCTGTGTGTAAACTTGCACTGACTGTGACTGAGACTCACACCGTGCTGTGTGTAAACCTTGCACTGACTGTGACTGAGACTCACGCACTGTGCTGTGTGTAAACCTTGCACTGACTGTGACTGAGACTCACGCACTATGCTGTGTGTAAACCTTGCACTGACTGTGACTGAGACTCACACTGTGCTGTGTGTAAACCTTGCACTGACTGTGACTGAGACTCACACCGTGCTGTGTGTAAACCTTGCACTGACTGTGACTGAGACTCGCACCATGCTGTGTGCAAACCTTGCACTGACTGTGACTGAGACTCATGCACTGTGCTGTGTGTAAACCTTGCACTGACTGTGACTGAGACTCACACCGTGCTGTGTGTAAACCTTGCACTGACTGTGACTGAGACTCACACCGTGCTGTGTGTAAACCTTGCACTGACTGTGACTGAGACTCACACCGTGCTGTGTGTAAACCTTGCACTGACTGTGACTGAGACTCACACCGTGCTGTGTGTAAACCTTGCACTGACTGTGACTGAGACTCACACCGTGCTGTGTGTAAACCTTGCACTGACTGTGACTGAGACTCACACACTGTGCTGTGTGTAAACTTTGCACTGACTGTGACTGAGACTCACACCGTGCTGTGTGTAAACCTTGCACTGACTGTGACTGAGACTCACACTGTGCTGTGTGTAAACCTTGCACTGACTGACTGAGACTCACGCACTGTGCTGTGTGTAAACCTTGCACTGACTGTGACTGAGACTCACACACTGTGCTGTGTGTAAACCTTGCACTGACTGTGACTGAGACTCACACCGTGCTGTGTGTAAACCTTGCACTGACTGTGACTGAGACTCACGCACCGTGCTGTGTGTAAACCTTGCACTGACTGTGACTGAGACTCACACCGTGCTGTGTGTAAACCTTGCACTGACTGTGACTGAGACTCACACACTGTGCTGTGTGTAAACCTTGCACTGACTGTGACTGAGACTCACACCGTGCTGTGTGTAAACCTTGCACTGACTGACTGAGACTCACGCACCGTGCTGTGTGTAAACCTTGCACTGACTGTGACTGAGACTCACACCGTGCTGTGTGTAAACCTTGCACTGACTGTGACTGAGACTCACACTGTGCTGTGTGTAAACCTTGCACTGACTGTGACTGAGACTCACACCGTGCTGTGTGTAAACCTTGCACTGACTGTGACTGAGACTCACACTGTGCTGTGTGTAAACCTTGCACTGACTGTGACTGAGACTCACACCGTGCTGTGTGTAAACCTTGCACTGACTGTGACTGAGACTCACACACTGTGCTGTGTGTAAACCTTGCACTGACTGACTGAGACTCACGCACCATGCTGTGTGTAAACCTTGCACTGACTGTGACTAAGACTCACACCGTGCTGTGTGTAAACCTTGCACTGACTGTGACTGAGACTCACACCGTGCTGTGTGTAAACCTTGCACTGACTGTGACTGAGGCTCACGCACTGTGCTGTGTGTAAACCTTGCACTGACTGTGACTGAGAATCACGCACTGTGCTGTGTGTAAACCTTGCACTGACTGTGACTGAGACTCACGCACTGTGCTGTGTGTAAACCTTGCACTGACTGTGACTGAGACTCAAACAGTGCTGTGTGTAAACCTTGCACTGACTGTGACTGAGACTCACACCGTGCTGTGTGTAAACCTTGCACTGACTGTGACTGAGACTCACGCACTGTGCTGTGTGTAAACCTTGCACTGACTGTGACTGAGACTCACACACTGTGCTGTGTGTAAACCTTGCACTGACTGTGACTGAGACTCACGCCGTGCTGTGTGTAAACCTTGCACTAACTGTGACTGAGACTCACACCGTGCTGTGTGTAAACCTTGCACTGACTGTGACTGAGACTCACACCGTGCTGTGTGTAAACCTTGCACTGACTGTGACTGAGACTCACGCACTGTGCTGTGTGTAAACCTTGCACTGACTGTGACTGAGACTCACGCACTGTGCTGTGTGTAAACCTTGCACTGACTGTGACTGAGACTCACACCGTGCTGTGTGTAAACCTTGCACTGACTGTGACTGAGACTCACACCGTGCTGTGTGTAAACCTTGCACTGACTGTGACTGAGACTCACACACTGTGCTGTGTGTAACCTTTGCACTGACTGTGACTGAGACTCACACCGTGCTGTGTGTAAACCTTGCACTGACTGTGACTGAGACTCACACTGTGCTGTGTGTAAACCTTGCACTGACTGACTGAGACTCACGCACTGTGCTGTGTGTAAACCTTGCACTGACTGTGACTGAGACTCACACACTGTGCTGTGTGTAAACCTTGCACTGACTGTGACTGAGACTCACACCGTGCTGTGTGTAAACCTTGCACTGACTGTGACTGAGTCTCACGCACCGTGCTGTGTGTAAACCTTGCACTGACTGTGACTGAGACTCACACCGTGCTGTGTGTAAACCTTGCACTGACTGTGACTGAGACTCACACCGTGCTGTGTGTAAACCTTGCACTGACTGTGACTGAGACTCACGCACTGTGCTGTGTGTAAACCTTGCACTGACTGTGACTGAGACTCACGCACTGTGCTGTGTGTAAACCTAGCACTGACTGTGACTGAGACTCACACCGTGCTGTGTGTAAACCTTGCACTGACTGTGACTGAGACTCACACTGTGCTGTGTGTAAACCTTGCACTGACTGACTGAGACTCACGCACTGTGCTGTGTGTAAACCTTGCACTGACTGTGACTGAGACTCACACACTGTGCTGTGTGTAAACCTTGCACTGACTGTGACTGAGACTCACACCGTGCTGTGTGTAAACCTTGCACTGACTGTGACTGAGACTCATGCACCGTGTTGTGTGTAAACCTTGCACTGACTGTGACTGAGACTCACACCGTGCTGTGTGTAAACCTTGCACTGACTGTGACTGAGACTCACACACTGTGCTGTGTGTAAACCTTGCACTGACTGTGACTGAGACTCACACCGTGCTGTGTGTAAACCTTGCACTGACTGACTGAGACTCAAGCACCGTGCTGTGTGTAAACCTTGCACTGACTGTGACTGAGACTCACACCGTGCTGTGTGTAAACCTTGCACTGACTGTGACTGAGACTCACACTGTGCTGTGTGTAAACCTTGCACTGACTGTGACTGAGACTCATGCACCGTGTTGTGTGTAAACCTTGCACTGACTGTGACTGAGACTCACACACTGTGCTGTGTGTAAACCTTGCACTGACTGTGACTGAGACTCACACCGTGCTGTGTGTAAACCTTGCACTGACTGTGACTGAGACTCACGCACCGTGCTGTGTGTAAACCTTGCACTGACTGTGACTGAGACTCACACCGTGCTGTGTGTAAACCTTGCACTGACTGTGACTGAGACTCACACACTGTGCTGTGTGTAAACCTTGCACTGACTGTGACTGAGACTCACACCGTGCTGTGTGTAAACCTTGCACTGACTGTGACTGAGACTCACACCGTGCTGTGTGTAAACCTTGCACTGACTGTGACTGAGACTCACACCGTGCTGTGTGTAAACCTTGCACTGACTGTGACTGAGACTCAAACCGTGCTGTGTGTAAACCTTGCACTGACTGTGACTGAGACTCACACACTGTGCTGTGTGTAAACCTTGCACTGACTGTGACTGAGACTCACACCGTGCTGTGTGTAAACCTTGCACTGACTGTGACTGAGACTCACGCACTGTGCTGTGTGTAAACCTTGCACTGACTGTGACTGAGACTCACACCGTGCTGTGTGTAAACCTTGCACTGACTGTGACTGAGACTCACGCACCGTGCTGTGTGTAAACCTTGCACTGACTGTGACTGAGACTCACACCGTGCTGTGTGTAAACCTTGCACTGACTGTGACTGAGACTCACGCACTGTGCTGTGTGTAAACCTTGCACTGACTGTGACTGAGACTCACGCACTGTGCTGTGTGTAAACCTTGCACTGACTGTGACTGAGACTCACGCACCGTGCTGTGTGTAAACCTTGCACTGACTGTGACTGAGACTCACACTGTGCTGTGTGTAAACCTTGCACTGACTGTGACTGAGACTCACACACTGTGCTGTGTGTAAACCTTGCACTGACTGTGACTGAGACTCACGCACCGTGCTGTGTGTAAACCTTGCACTGACTGTGACTGAGACTCACACCGTGCTGTGTGTAAACTTGCACTGACTGTGACTGAGACTCACACCGTGCTGTGTGTAAACCTTGCACTGACTGTGACTGAGACTCACACCGTGCTGTGTGTAAACCTTGCACTGACTGACTGAGACTCACGCACCGTGCTGTGTGTCAACCTTGCACTGACTGTGACTGAGACTCACACCGTGCTGTGTGTAAACCTTGCACTGACTGTGACTGAGACTCACACACTGTGCTGTGTGTAAACCTTGCACTGACTGTGACTGAGACTCACACCGTGCTGTGTGTAAACCTTGCACTGACTGTGACTGAGACTCACACCGTGCTGTGTGTAAACCTTGCACTGACTGTGACTGAGACTCACGCACTGTGCTGTGTGTAAACCTTGCACTGACTGTGACTGAGACTCATGCACTGTGCTGTGTGTAAACCTTGCACTGACTGTGACTGAGACCCACGCACTATGCTGTGTGTAAACCTTGCACTGACTGTGACTGAGACTCACACACTGTGCTGTGTGTAAACCTTGCACTGACTGTGACTGAGACTCACGCACCGTGCTGTGTGTAAACCTTGCACTGACTGTGACTGAGACTCACACCGTGCTGTGTGTAAACCTTGCACTGACTGTGACTGAGACTCACACCGTGCTGTGTGTAAACCTTGCACTGACTGTGACTGAGACTCACACACTGTGCTGTGTGTAAACTTTGCACTGACTGTGACTGAGACTCACGCACTGTGCTGTGTGTAAACCTTGCACTGACTGTGACTGAGACTCACACCGTGCTGTGTGTAAACCTTGCACTGACTGTGACTGAGACTCACACTGTGCTGTGTGTAAACCTTGCACTGACTGTGACTGAGACTCACACTGTGCTGTGTGTAAACCTTGCACTGACTGTGACTGAGACTCACACCGTGCTGTGTGTGAACCTTGCACTGACTGTGACTGAGACTCACGCACCGTGCTATGTGTAAACCTTGCACTGACTGTGACTGAGACTCACGCACGGTGCTGTGTGTAAACCTTGCACTGACTGTGACTGAGACTCACGCACTGTGCTGTGTGTAAACCTTGCACTGACTGTGACTGAGACTCACGCACTGTGCTGTGTGTAAACCTTGCACTGACTGTGACTGAGACTCACGCACCGTGCTGTGTGTAAACCTTGCACTGACTGTGACTGAGACTCACACTGTGCTGTGTGTAAACCTTGCACTGACTGTGACTGAGACTCACACACTGTGCTGTGTGTAAACCTTGCACTGACTGTGACTGAGACTCACGCACCGTGCTGTGTGTAAACCTTGCACTGACTGTGACTGAGACTCACACCGTGCTGTGTGTAAACTTGCACTGACTGTGACTGAGACTCACACCGTGCTGTGTGTAAACCTTGCACTGACTGTGACTGAGACTCACACCGTGCTGTGTGTAAACCTTGCACTGACTGACTGAGACTCACGCACCGTGCTGTGTGTCAACCTTGCACTGACTGTGACTGAGACTCACACCGTGCTGTGTGTAAACCTTGCACTGACTGTGACTGAGACTCACACACTGTGCTGTGTGTAAACCTTGCACTGACTGTGACTGAGACTCACACCGTGCTGTGTGTAAACCTTGCACTGACTGTGACTGAGACTCACACCGTGCTGTGTGTAAACCTTGCACTGACTGTGACTGAGACTCACGCACTGTGCTGTGTGTAAACCTTGCACTGACTGTGACTGAGACTCATGCACTGTGCTGTGTGTAAACCTTGCACTGACTGTGACTGAGACCCACGCACTATGCTGTGTGTAAACCTTGCACTGACTGTGACTGAGACTCACACACTGTGCTGTGTGTAAACATTGCACTGACTGTGACTGAGACTCACGCACCGTGCTGTGTGTAAACCTTGCACTGACTGTGACTGAGACTCACACCGTGCTGTGTGTAAACCTTGCACTGACTGTGACTGAGACTCACACCGTGCTGTGTGTAAACCTTGCACTGACTGTGACTGAGACTCACACACTGTGCTGTGTGTAAACTTTGCACTGACTGTGACTGAGACTCACGCACTGTGCTGTGTGTAAACCTTGCACTGACTGTGACTGAGACTCACACCGTGCTGTGTGTAAACCTTGCACTGACTGTGACTGAGACTCACACTGTGCTGTGTGTAAACCTTGCACTGACTGTGACTGAGACTCACACTGTGCTGTGTGTAAACCTTGCACTGACTGTGACTGAGACTCACACTGTGCTGTGTGTAAACCTTGCACTGACTGTGACTGAGACTCACACCGTGCTGTGTCTAAACCTTGCACTGACTGTGACTGAGACTCACACTGTGCTGTGTGTAAACCTTGCACTGACTGTGACTGAGACTCACACTGTGCTGTGTGTAAACCTTGCACTGACTGTGACTGAGACTCACACTGTGCTGTGTGTAAACCTTGCACTGACTGTGACTGAGACTCACACTGTGCTGTGTGTAAACCTTGCACTGACTGTGACTGAGACTCACACCGTGCTGTGTGTAAACCTTGCACTGACTGACTGAGACTCACGCACCGTGCTGTGTGTAAACCTTGCACTGACTGTGACTGAGACTCACACCGTGCTGTGTGTGAACCTTGCACTGACTGTGACTGAGACTCACGCACCGTGCTATGTGTAAACCTTGCACTGACTGTGACTGAGACTCACGCACTGTGCTGTGTGTAAACCTTGCACTGACTGTGACTGAGACTCACACCGTGCTGTGTGTAATCCTTGCACTGACTGTGACTGAGACTCACACCGTGCTGTGTGTAAACCTTGCACTGACTGTGACTGAGACTCACACCGTGCTGTGTGTAAACCTTGCACTGACTATGACTGAGACTCACACCGTGCTGTGTGTAAACCTTGCACTGACTGTGACTGAGACTGATACCGTGCTGTGTGTAAACCTTGCACTGAATGTGACTGAGACTCACACTGTGCTGTGTGTAAACCTTGCACTGACTGTGACTGAGACTCACGCACTGTGCTGTGTGTAAACCTTGCACTGACTGTGACTGAGACTCACGCACTGTGCTGTGTGTAAACCTTGCACTGACTGTGAATGAGACTCACACCGTGCTGTGTGTAATCCTTGCACTGACTGTGACTGAGACTCACACCGTGCTGTGTGTAAACCTTGCACTGACTGTGACTGAGACTCACACGGTGCTGTGTGTAAACCTTGCACTGACTGTGACTGAGACTCACACCGTGCTGTGTGTGAACCTTGCACTGACTGTGACTGAGACTCACACTGTGCTGTGTGTAAACCTTGCACTGACTGTGACTGAGACTCACGCACTGTGCTGTGTGTAAACCTTGCACTGACTGTGACTGAGACTCACGCCGTGCTGTGTGTAAACCTTGCACTGACTGTGACTGAGACTCACGCCGTGCTGTGTGTAAACCTTGCACTGACTGTGGCTGAGACTCACACCGTGCTGTGTGTGAACCTTGCACTGACTGTGACTGAGACTCACACCGTGCTGTGTGTAAACCTTGCACTGACTGTGACTGAGACTCACGCACCGTGCTGTGTGTAAACCTTGCACTGACTGTGACTGAGACTCACACCGTGCTGTGTGTAAACCTTGCACTGACTGACTGAGACTCACGCACCGTGCTGTGTGTAAACCTTGCACTGACTGTGACTGAGACTCACACCGTGCTGTGTGTGAACCTTGCACTGACTGTGACTGAGACTCACGCACCGTGCTGTGTGTAAACCTTGCACTGACTGTGACTGAGACTCACACACTGTGCTGTGTGTAAACCTTGCACTGACTGTGACTGAGACTCACACCGTGCTGTGTGTAAACCTTGCACTGACTGTGACTGAGACTCACGCACTGTGCTATGTGTAAACCTTGCACTGACTGTGACTGAGACTCACACCGTGCTGTGTGTAAACCTTGCACTGACTGTGACTGAGACTCACACCGTGCTGTGTGTAAACCTTGCACTGACTGTGACTGAGACTCACACCGTGCTGTGTGTAAACCTTGCACTGACTGTGACTGAGACTCACACACTGTGCTGTGTGTAAACTTTGCACTGACTGTGACTGAGACTCACACCGTGCTGTGTGTAAACCTTGCACTGACTGTGACTGAGACTCACACTGTGCTGTGTGTAAACCTTGCACTGACTGACTGAGACTCACGCACTGTGCTGTGTGTAAACCTTGCACTGACTGTGACTGAGACTCACACACTGTGCTGTGTGTAAACCTTGCACTGACTGTGACTGAGACTCACACCGTGCTGTGTGTAAACCTTGCACTGACTGTGACTGAGACTCACGCACCGTGCTGTGTGTAAACCTTGCACTGACTGTGACTGAGACTCACACCGTGCTGTGTGTAAACCTTGCACTGACTGTGACTGAGACTCACACCGTGCTGTGTGTAAACCTTGCACTGACTGTGACTGAGACTCACGCACTGTGCTCTGTGTAAACCTTGCACTGACTGTGACTGAGACTCACGCACTGTGCTGTGTGTAAACCTAGCACTGACTGTGACTGAGACTCACACCGTGCTGTGTGTAAACCTTGCACTGACTGTGACTGAGACTCACACCGTGCTGTGTGTAAACCTTGCACTGACTGTGACTGAGACTCACACACTGTGCTGTGTGTAAACTTTGCACTGACTGTGACTGAGACTCACACCGTGCTGTGTGTAAACCTTGCACTGACTGTGACTGAGACTCACACTGTGCTGTGTGTAAACCTTGCACTGACTGACTGAGACTCACGCACTGTGCTGTGTGTAAACCTTGCACTGACTGTGACTGAGACTCACACACTGTGCTGTGTGTAAACCTTGCACTGACTGTGACTGAGACTCACACCGTGCTGTGTGTAAACCTTGCACTGACTGTGACTGAGACTCACGCACCGTGCTGTGTGTAAACCTTGCACTGACTGTGACTGAGACTCACACCGTGCTGTGTGTAAACCTTGCACTGACTGTGACTGAGACTCACACACTGTGCTGTGTGTAAACCTTGCACTGACTGTGACTGAGACTCACACCGTGCTGTGTGTAAACCTTGCACTGACTGACTGAGACTCACGCACCGTGCTGTGTGTAAACCTTGCACTGACTGTGACTGAGACTCACACCGTGCTGTGTGTAAACCTTGCACTGACTGTGACTGAGACTCACACTGTGCTGTGTGTAAACCTTGCACTGACTGTGACTGAGACTCACACCGTGCTGTGTGTAAACCTTGCACTGACTGTGACTGAGACTCACACTGTGCTGTGTGTAAACCTTGCACTGACTGTGACTGAGACTCACACTGTGCTGTGTGTAAACCTTGCACTGACTGTGACTGAGACTCACACACTGTGCTGTGTGTAAACCTTGCACTGACTGACTGAGACTCACGCACCGTGCTGTGTGTAAACCTTGCACTGACTGTGACTGAGACTCACGCACTGTGCTGTGTGTAAACCTTGCACTGACTGTGACTGAGACTCACACCGTGCTGTGTGTAAACCTTGTACTGACTGTGACTGAGACTCACACCGTGCTGTGTGTAAACCTTGCACTGACTGACTGAGACTCACGCACCATGCTGTGTGTAAACCTTGCACTGACTGTGACTAAGACTCACACCGTGCTGTGTGTAAACCTTGCACTGACTGTGACTGAGACTCACACCGTGCTGTGTGTAAACCTTGCACTGACTGTGACTGAGGCTCACGCACTGTGCTGTGTGTAAACCTTGCACTGACTGTGACTGAGACTCACGCACTGTGCTGTGTGTAAACCTTGCACTGACTGTGACTGAGACTCACGCACTGTGCTGTGTGTAAACCTTGCACTGACTGTGACTGAGACTCAAACAGTGCTGTGTGTAAACCTTGCACTGACTGTGACTGAGACTCACACCGTGCTGTGTGTAAACCTTGCACTGACTGTGACTGAGACTCACGCACTGTGCTGTGTGTAAACCTTGCACTGACTGTGACTGAGACTCACACACTGTGCTGTGTGTAAACCTTGCACTGACTGTGACTGAGACTCACGCCGTGCTGTGTGTAAACCTTGCACTGACTGTGACTGAGACTCACACCGTGCTGTGTGTAAACCTTGCACTGACTGTGACTGAGACTCACACCGTGCTGTGTGTAAACCTTGCACTGACTGTGACTGAGACTCACGCACTGTGCTGTGTGTAAACCTTGCACTGACTGTGACTGAGACTCACGCACTGTGCTGTGTGTAAACCTTGCACTGACTGTGACTGAGACTCACAACGTGCTGTGTGTAAACCTTGCACTGACTGTGACTGAGACTCACACCGTGCTGTGTGTAAACCTTGCACTGACTGTGACTGAGACTCACACACTGTGCTGTGTGTAAACTTTGCACTGACTGTGACTGAGACTCACACCGTGCTGTGTGTAAACCTTGCACTGACTGTGACTGAGACTCACACTGTGCTGTGTGTAAACCTTGCACTGACTGACTGAGACTCACGCACTGTGCTGTGTGTAAACCTTGCACTGACTGTGACTGAGACTCACACACTGTGCTGTGTGTAAACATTGCACTGACTGTGACTGAGACTCACACCGTGCTGTGTGTAAACCTTGCACTGACTGTGACTGAGACTCACGCACCGTGCTGTGTGTAAACCTTGCACTGACTGTGACTGAGACTCACACCGTGCTGTGTGTAAACCTTGCACTGACTGTGACTGAGACTCACACCGTGCTGTGTGTAAACCTTGCACTGACTGTGACTGAGACTCACGCACTGTGCTGTGTGTAAACCTTGCACTGACTGTGACTGAGACTCACGCACTGTGCTGTGTGTAAACCTAGCACTGACTGTGACTGAGACTCACACCGTGCTGTGTGTAAACCTTGCACTGACTGTGACTGAGACTCACACCGTGCTGTGTGTAAACCTTGCACTGACTGTGACTGAGACTCACACACTGTGCTGTGTGTAAACTTTGCACTGACTGTGACTGAGCCTCACACCGTGCTGTGTGTAAACCTTGCACTGACTGTGACTGAGACTCACACTGTGCTGTGTGTAAACCTTGCACTGACTGACTGAGACTCACGCACTGTGCTGTGTGTAAACCTTGCACTGACTGTGACTGAGACTCACACACTGTGCTGTGTGTAAACCTTGCACTGACTGTGACTGAGACTCACACCGTGCTGTGTGTAAACCTTGCACTGACTGTGACTGAGACTCACGCACCGTGCTGTGTGTAAACCTTGCACTGACTGTGACTGAGACTCACACCGTGCTGTGTGTAAACCTTGCACTGACTGTGACTGAGACTCACACACTGTGCTGTGTGTAAACCTTGCACTGACTGTGACTGAGACTCACACCGTGCTGTGTGTAAACCTTGCACTGACTGACTGAGACTCACGCACCGTGCTGTGTGTAAACCTTGCACTGACTGTGACTGAGACTCACACCGTGCTGTGTGTAAACCTTGCACTGACTGTGACTGAGACTCACACTGTGCTGTGTGTAAACCTTGCACTGACTGTGACTGAGACTCACACCGTGCTGTGTGTAAACCTTGCACTGACTGTGACTGAGACTCACACTGTGCTGTGTGTAAACCTTGCACTGACTGTGACTGAGACTCACACTGTGCTGTGTGTAAACCTTGCACTGACTGTGACTGAGACTCACACACTGTGCTGTGTGTAAACCTTGCACTGACTGACTGAGACTCACGCACCGTGCTGTGTGTAAACCTTGCACTGACTGTGACTGAGACTCACGCACTGTGCTGTGTGTAAACCTTGCACTGACTGTGACTGAGACTCACACCGTGCTGTGTGTAAACCTTGCACTGACTGTGACTGAGACTCACACCGTGCTGTGTGTAAACCTTGCACTGACTGACTGAGACTCACGCACCATGCTGTGTGTAAACCTTGCACTGACTGTGACTAAGACTCACACCGTGCTGTGTGTAAACTTGCACTGACTGTGACTGAGACTCACACCGTGCTGTGTGTAAACCTTGCACTGACTGTGACTGAGACTCACGCACTGTGCTGTGTGTAAACCTTGCACTGACTGTGACTGAGACTCACGCACTATGCTGTGTGTAAACCTTGCACTGACTGTGACTGAGACTCACACTGTGCTGTGTGTAAACCTTGCACTGACTGTGACTGAGACTCACACCGTGCTGTGTGTAAACCTTGCACTGACTGTGACTGAGACTCACACCATGCTGTGTGCAAACCTTGCACTGACTGTGACTGAGACTCATGCACTGTGCTGTGTGTAAACCTTGCACTGACTGTGACTGAGACTCACACCGTGCTGTGTGTAAACCTTGCACTGACTGTGACTGAGACTCACACCGTGCTGTGTGTAAACCTTGCACTGACTGTGACTGAGACTCACACCGTGCTGTGTGTAAACCTTGCACTGACTGTGACTGAGACTCACACCGTGCTGTGTGTAAACCTTGCACTGACTGTGACTGAGACTCACACCGTGCTGTGTGTAAACCTTGCACTGACTGTGACTGAGACTCACACACTGTGCTGTGTGTAAACTTTGCACTGACTGTGACTGAGACTCACACCGTGCTGTGTGTAAACCTTGCACTGACTGTGACTGAGACTCACACTGTGCTGTGTGTAAACCTTGCACTGACTGACTGAGACTCACGCACTGTGCTGTGTGTAAACCTTGCACTGACTGTGACTGAGACTCACACACTGTGCTGTGTGTAAACCTTGCACTGACTGTGACTGAGACTCACACCGTGCTGTGTGTAAACCTTGCACTGACTGTGACTGAGACTCACGCACCGTGCTGTGTGTAAACCTTGCACTGACTGTGACTGAGACTCACACCGTGCTGTGTGTAAACCTTGCACTGACTGTGACTGAGACTCACACACTGTGCTGTGTGTAAACCTTGCACTGACTGTGACTGAGACTCACACCGTGCTGTGTGTAAACCTTGCACTGACTGACTGAGACTCACGCACCGTGCTGTGTGTAAACCTTGCACTGACTGTGACTGAGACTCACACCGTGCTGTGTGTAAACCTTGCACTGACTGTGACTGAGACTCACACTGTGCTGTGTGTAAACCTTGCACTGACTGTGACTGAGACTCACACCGTGCTGTGTGTAAACCTTGCACTGACTGTGACTGAGACTCACACTGTGCTGTGTGTAAACCTTGCACTGACTGTGACTGAGACTCACACTGTGCTGTGTGTAAACCTTGCACTGACTGTGACTGAGACTCACACACTGTGCTGTGTGTAAACCTTGCACTGACTGACTGAGACTCACGCACCGTGCTGTGTGTAAACCTTGCACTGACTGTGACTGAGACTCACGCACTGTGCTGTGTGTAAACCTTGCACTGACTGTGACTGAGACTCACACCGTGCTGTGTGTAAACCTTGTACTGACTGTGACTGAGACTCACACCGTGCTGTGTGTAAACCTTGCACTGACTGACTGAGACTCACGCACCATGCTGTGTGTAAACCTTGCACTGACTGTGACTAAGACTCACACCGTGCTGTGTGTAAACCTTGCACTGACTGTGACTGAGACTCACACCGTGCTGTGTGTAAACCTTGCACTGACTGTGACTGAGGCTCACGCACTGTGCTGTGTGTAAACCTTGCACTGACTGTGACTGAGAATCACGCACTGTGCTGTGTGTAAACCTTGCACTGACTGTGACTGAGACTCACGCACTGTGCTGTGTGTAAACCTTGCACTGACTGTGACTGAGACTCAAACAGTGCTGTGTGTAAACCTTGCACTGACTGTGACTGAGACTCACACCGTGCTGTGTGTAAACCTTGCACTGACTGTGACTGAGACTCACGCACTGTGCTGTGTGTAAACCTTGCACTGACTGTGACTGAGACTCACACACTGTGCTGTGTGTAAACCTTGCACTGACTGTGACTGAGACTCACGCCGTGCTGTGTGTAAACCTTGCACTGACTGTGACTGAGACTCACACCGTGCTGTGTGTAAACCTTGCACTGACTGTGACTGAGACTCACACCGTGCTGTGTGTAAACCTTGCACTGACTGTGACTGAGACTCACGCACTGTGCTGTGTGTAAACCTTGCACTGACTGTGACTGAGACTCACGCACTGTGCTGTGTGTAAACCTTGCACTGACTGTGATTGAGACTCACACCGTGCTGTGTGTAAACCTTGCACTGACTGTGACTGAGACTCACACCGTGCTGTGTGTAAACCTTGCACTGACTGTGACTGAGACTCACACACTGTGCTGTGTGTAACCTTTGCACTGACTGTGACTGAGACTCACACCGTGCTGTGTGTAAACCTTGCACTGACTGTGACTGAGTCTCACGCACCGTGCTGTGTGTAAACCTTGCACTGACTGTGACTGAGACTCACACCGTGCTGTGTGTAAACCTTGCACTGACTGTGACTGAGACTCACACCGTGCTGTGTGTAAACCTTGCACTGACTGTGACTGAGACTCACGCACTGTGCTGTGTGTAAACCTTGCACTGACTGTGACTGAGACTCACGCACTGTGCTGTGTGTAAACCTAGCACTGACTGTGACTGAGACTCACACCGTGCTGTGTGTAAACCTTGCACTGACTGTGACTGAGACTCACACTGTGCTGTGTGTAAACCTTGCACTGACTGACTGAGACTCACGCACTGTGCTGTGTGTAAACCTTGCACTGACTGTGACTGAGACTCACACACTCTGCTGTGTGTAAACCTTGCACTGACTGTGACTGAGACTTACACCGTGCTGTGTGTAAACCTTGCACTGACTGTGACTGAGACTCACGCACCGTGTTGTGTGTAAACCTTGCACTGACTGTGACTGAGACTCACACCGTGCTGTGTGTAAACCTTGCACTGACTGTGACTGAGACTCACACACTGTGCTGTGTGTAAACCTTGCACTGACTGTGACTGAGACTCACACCGTGCTGTGTGTAAACCTTGCACTGACTGACTGAGACTCACGCACCGTGCTGTGTGTAAACCTTGCACTGACTGTGACTGAGACTCACACCGTGCTGTGTGTAAACCTTGCACTGACTGTGACTGAGACTCACACTGTGCTGTGTGTAAACCTTGCACTGACTGTGACTGAGACTCACGCACCGTGTTGTGTGTAAACCTTGCACTGACTGTGACTGAGACTCACACCGTGCTGTGTGTAAACCTTGCACTGACTGACTGAGACTCACGCACCATGCTGTGTGTAAACCTTGCACTGACTGTGACTAAGACTCACACCGTGCTGTGTGTAAACCTTGCACTGACTGTGACTGAGACTCACGCACTGTGCTGTGTGTAAACCTTGCACTGACTGTGACTGAGACTCACACACTGTGCTGTGTGTAAACCTTGCACTGACTGTGACTGAGACTCACACCGTGCTGTGTGTAAACCTTGCACTGACTGTGACTGAGACTCACGCACCGTGCTGTGTGTAAACCTTGCACTGACTGTGACTGAGACTCACACCGTGCTGTGTGTAAACCTTGCACTGACTGTGACTGAGACTCACACACTGTGCTGTGTGTAAACCTTGCACTGACTGTGACTGAGACTCACACCGTGCTGTGTGTAAACCTTGCACTGACTGTGACTGAGACTCACACCGTGCTGTGTGTAAAACTTGCACTGACTGTGACTGAGACTCACGCACTGTGCTGTGTGTAAACCTTGCACTGACTGTGACTGAGACTCACACCGTGCTATGTGTAAACCTTGCACTGACTGTGACTGAGACTCACACCGTGCTGTGTGTAAACCTTGCACTGACTGTGACTGAGATTCATGCACTGTGCTGTGTGTAAACCTTGCACTGACTGTGACTGAGACCCACGCACTATGCTGTGTGTAAACCTTGCACTGACTGTGACTGAGACTCACACACTGTGCTGTGTGTAAACCTTGCACTGACTGTGACTGAGACTCACACCGTGCTGTGTGTAAACCTTGCACTGACTGTGACTGAGACTCACACCGTGCTGTGTGTAAACCTTGCACTGACTGTGACTGAGACTCACACCGTGCTGTGTGTAAACCTTGCACTGACTGTGACTGAGACTCAAACCGTGCTGTGTGTAAACCTTGCACTGACTGTGACTGAGACTCACACACTGTGCTGTGTGTAAACCTTGCACTGACTGTGACTGAGACTCACACCGTGCTGTGTGTAAACCTTGCACTGACTGTGACTGAGACTCACGCACTGTGCTGTGTGTAAACCTTGCACTGACTGTGACTGAGACTCACACCGTGCTGTGTGTAAACCTTGCACTGACTGTGACTGAGACTCACGCACCGTGCTGTGTGTAAACCTTGCACTGACTGTGACTGAGACTCACACCGTGCTGTGTGTAAACCTTGCACTGACTGTGACTGAGACTCACGCACTGTGCTGTGTGTAAACCTTGCACTGACTGTGACTGAGACTCACGCACTGTGCTGTGTGTAAACCTTGCACTGACTGTGACTGAGACTCACGCACCGTGCTGTGTGTAAACCTTGCACTGACTGTGACTGAGACTCACACTGTGCTGTGTGTAAACCTTGCACTGACTGTGACTGAGACTCACACACTGTGCTGTGTGTAAACCTTGCACTGACTGTGACTGAGACTCACGCACCGTGCTGTGTGTAAACCTTGCACTGACTGTGACTGAGACTCACACCGTGCTGTGTGTAAACTTGCACTGACTGTGACTGAGACTCACACCGTGCTGTGTGTAAACCTTGCACTGACTGTGACTGAGACTCACACCGTGCTGTGTGTAAACCTTGCACTGACTGACTGAGACTCACGCACCGTGCTGTGTGTCAACCTTGCACTGACTGTGACTGAGACTCACACCGTGCTGTGTGTAAACCTTGCACTGACTGTGACTGAGACTCACACACTGTGCTGTGTGTAAACCTTGCACTGACTGTGACTGAGACTCACACCGTGCTGTGTGTAAACCTTGCACTGACTGTGACTGAGACTCACACCGTGCTGTGTGTAAACCTTGCACTGACTGTGACTGAGACTCACGCACTGTGCTGTGTGTAAACCTTGCACTGACTGTGACTGAGACTCATGCACTGTGCTGTGTGTAAACCTTGCACTGACTGTGACTGAGACCCACGCACTATGCTGTGTGTAAACCTTGCACTGACTGTGACTGAGACTCACACACTGTGCTGTGTGTAAACCTTGCACTGACTGTGACTGAGACTCACGCACCGTGCTGTGTGTAAACCTTGCACTGACTGTGACTGAGACTCACACCGTGCTGTGTGTAAACCTTGCACTGACTGTGACTGAGACTCACACCGTGCTGTGTGTAAACCTTGCACTGACTGTGACTGAGACTCACACACTGTGCTGTGTGTAAACTTTGCACTGACTGTGACTGAGACTCACACCGTGCTGTGTGTAAACCTTGCACTGACTGTGACTGAGACTCACACTGTGCTGTGTGTAAACTTTGCACTGACTGTGACTGAGACTCACGCACTGTGCTGTGTGTAAACTTTGCACTGACTGTGACTGAGACTCACGCACTGTGCTGTGTGTAAACCTTGCACTGACTGTGACTGAGACTCACACCGTGCTGTGTGTAAACCTTGCACTGACTGTGACTGAGACTCACACTGTGCTGTGTGTAAACCTTGCACTGACTGTGACTGAGACTCACACTGTGCTGTGTGTAAACCTTGCACTGACTGTGACTGAGACTCACACCGTGCTGTGTGTGAACCTTGCACTGACTGTGACTGAGACTCACGCACCGTGCTATGTGTAAACCTTGCACTGACTGTGACTGAGACTCACGCACTGTGCTGTGTGTAAACCTTGCACTGACTGTGACTGAGACTCACACCGTGCTGTGTGTAATCCTTGCACTGACTGTGACTGAGACTCACACCGTGCTGTGTGTAAACCTTGCACTGACTGTGACTGAGACTCACACCGTGCTGTGTGTAAACCTTGCACTGACTGTGACTGAGACTCACACCGTGCTGTGTGTAAACCTTGCACTGACTGTGACTGAGACTCACGCACTGTGCTGTGTGTAAACCTTGCACTGACTGTGACTGAGACTCACGCACTGTGCTGTGTGTAAACCTTGCACTGACTGTGACTGAGACTCACGCACCGTGCTGTGTGTAAACCTTGCACTGACTGTGACTGAGACTCACACTGTGCTGTGTGTAAACCTTGCACTGACTGTGACTGAGACTCACACACTGTGCTGTGTGTAAACCTTGCACTGACTGTGACTGAGACTCACGCACCGTGCTGTGTGTAAACCTTGCACTGACTGTGACTGAGACTCACACCGTGCTGTGTGTAAACTTGCACTGACTGTGACTGAGACTCACACCGTGCTGTGTGTAAACCTTGCACTGACTGTGACTGAGACTCACACCGTGCTGTGTGTAAACCTTGCACTGACTGACTGAGACTCACGCACCGTGCTGTGTGTCAACCTTGCACTGACTGTGACTGAGACTCACACCGTGCTGTGTGTAAACCTTGCACTGACTGTGACTGAGACTCACACACTGTGCTGTGTGTAAACCTTGCACTGACTGTGACTGAGACTCACACCGTGCTGTGTGTAAACCTTGCACTGACTGTGACTGAGACTCACACCGTGCTGTGTGTAAACCTTGCACTGACTGTGACTGAGACTCACGCACTGTGCTGTGTGTAAACCTTGCACTGACTGTGACTGAGACTCATGCACTGTGCTGTGTGTAAACCTTGCACTGACTGTGACTGAGACCCACGCACTATGCTGTGTGTAAACCTTGCACTGACTGTGACTGAGACTCACACACTGTGCTGTGTGTAAACCTTGCACTGACTGTGACTGAGACTCACGCACCGTGCTGTGTGTAAACCTTGCACTGACTGTGACTGAGACTCACACCGTGCTGTGTGTAAACCTTGCACTGACTGTGACTGAGACTCACACCGTGCTGTGTGTAAACCTTGCACTGACTGTGACTGAGACTCACACACTGTGCTGTGTGTAAACTTTGCACTGACTGTGACTGAGACTCACGCACTGTGCTGTGTGTAAACCTTGCACTGACTGTGACTGAGACTCACACCGTGCTGTGTGTAAACCTTGCACTGACTGTGACTGAGACTCACACTGTGCTGTGTGTAAACCTTGCACTGACTGTGACTGAGACTCACACTGTGCTGTGTGTAAACGTTGCACTGACTGTGACTGAGACTCACACTGTGCTGTGTGTCAACCTTGCACTGACTGTGACTGAGACTCACACCGTGCTGTGTCTAAACCTTGCACTGACTGTGACTGAGACTCACACTGTGCTGTGTGTAAACCTTGCACTTACTGTGACTGAGACTCACACTGTGCTGTGTGTAAACCTTGCACTGACTGTGACTGAGACTCACACTGTGCTGTGTGTAAACCTTGCACTGACTGTGACTGAGACTCACACTGTGCTGTGTGTAAACCTTGCACTGACTGTGACTGAGACTCACGCACCGTGCTGTGTGCAAACCTTGCACTGACTGTGACTGAGACTCACACCGTGCTGTGTGTAAACCTTGCACTGACTGACTGAGACTCACGCACCGTGCTGTGTGTAAACCTTGCACTGACTGTGACTGAGACTCACACCGTGCTGTGTGTGAACCTTGCACTGACTGTGACTGAGACTCACGCACCGTGCTATGTGTAAACCTTGCACTGACTGTGACTGAGACTCACACACTGTGCTGTGTGTAAACCTTGCACTGACTGTGACTGAGACTCACACCGTGCTGTGTGTAATCCTTGCACTGACTGTGACTGAGACTCACACCGTGCTGTGTGTAAACCTTGCACTGACTGTGACTGAGACTCACACCGTGCTGTGTGTAAACCTTGCACTGACTATGACTGAGACTCACACCGTGCTGTGTGTAAACCTTGCACTGACTGTGACTGAGACTGATACCGTGCTGTGTGTAAACATTGCACTGAATGTGACTGAGACTCACACTGTGCTGTGTGTAAACCTTGCACTGACTGTGACTGAGACTCACGCACTGTGCTGTGTGTAAACCTTGCACTGACTGTGACTGAGACTCACGCACTGTGCTGTGTGTAAACCTTGCACTGACTGTGAATGAGACTCACACCGTGCTGTGTGTAATCCTTGCACTGACTGTGACTGAGACTCACACCGTGCTGTGTGTAAACCTTGCACTGACTGTGACTGAGACTCACACTGTGCTGTGTGAAAACCTTGCACTGACTGTGACTGAGACTCACACGGTGCTGTGTGTAAACCTTGCACTGACTGTGACTGAGACTCACACCGTGCTGTGTGTGAACCTTGCACTGACTGTGACTGAGACTCACACTGTGCTGTGTGTAAACCTTGCACTGACTGTGACTGAGACTCACACCGTGCTGTGTGTAAACCTTGCACTGACTGTGACTGAGACTCACGCACTGTGCTATGTGTAAACCTTGCACTGACTGTGACTGAGACTCACACCGTGCTGTGTGTAAACCTTGCACTGACTGTGACTGAGACTCACACCGTGCTGTGTGTAAACCTTGCACTGACTGTGACTGAGACTCACACCGTGCTGTGTGTAAACCTTGCACTGACTGTGACTGAGACTCACGCACTGTGCTGTGTGTAAACCTTGCACTGACTGTGACTGAGACTCACATTGTGCTGTGTGTAAACCTTGCACTGACTGTGACTGAGACTCACACTGTGCTGTGTGTAAACCTTGCACTGACTGTGACTGAGACTCACACTGTGCTGTGTGTAAACCTTGCACTGACTGTGACTGAGACTCACACTGTGCTGTGTGTATACCTTGCACTGACTGTGACTGAGACTCACACTGTGCTGTGTGTAAACCTTGCACTGACTGTGACTGAGACTCACACCGTGCTGTGTGTAAACCTTGCACTGACTGTGACTGAGACTCACACCGTGCTGTGTGTAAACCTTGCACTGACTGTGACTGAGACTCACACCGTGCTGTGTGTAAACCTTGCACTGACTGTGACTGAGACTCACGCACCGTGCTATGTGTAAACCTTGCACTGACTGTGACTGAGACTCACGCACTGTGCTGTGTGCAAACCTTGCACTGACTGTGACTGAGACTCACACCGTGCTGTGTGTAAACCTTGCACTGACTGTGACTGAGACTCACACCGTGCTGTGTGTAAACCTTGCACTGACTGTGACTGAGACTCACACCGTGCTGTGTGTAAACCTTGCACTGACTGTGACTGAGACTCACGCACCGTGCTATGTGTAAACCTTGCACTGACTGTGACTGAGACTCACGCACTGTGCTGTGTGTAAACCTTGCACTGACTGTGACTGAGACTCACGCACTGTGCTGTGTGTAAACCTTGCACTGACTGTGACTGAGACTCACACCGTGCTGTGTGTAATCCTTGCACTGACTGTGACTGAGACTCACACTCTGTGCTGTGTGTAAACCTTGCACTGACTGTGACTGAGACTCACACCGTGCTGTGTGTAAACCTTGCACTGACTGTGACTGAGACTCACACCGTGCTGTGTGTAAACCTTGCACTGACTGTGACTGAGACTCACGCACTGTGCTGTGTGTAAACCTTGCACTGACTGTGACTGAGACTCATGCACTGTGCTGTGTGTAAACCTTGCACTGACTGTGACTGAGACCCACGCACTATGCTGTGTGTAAACCTTGCACTGACTGTGACTGAGACTCACACACTGTGCTGTGTGTAAACCTTGCACTGACTGTGACTGAGACTCACGCACCGTGCTGTGTGTAAACCTTGCACTGACTGTGACTGAGACTCACACCGTGCTGTGTGTAAACCTTGCACTGACTGTGACTGAGACTCACACACTGTGCTGTGTGTAAACTTTGCACTGACTGTGACTGAGACTCACGCACTGTGCTGTGTGTAAACCTTGCACTGACTGTGACTGAGACTCACACCGTGCTGTGTGTAAACCTTGCACTGACTGTGACTGAGACTCACACTGTGCTGTGTGTAAACCTTGCACTGACTGTGACTGAGACTCACACTGTGCTGTGTGTAAACCTTGCACTGACTGTGACTGAGACTCACACTGTGCTGTGTGTAAACCTTGCACTGACTGTGACTGAGACTCACACCGTGCTGTGTCTAAACCTTGCACTGACTGTGACTGAGACTCACACTGTGCTGTGTGTAAACCTTGCACTGACTGTGACTGAGACTCACACTGTGCTGTGTGTAAACCTTGCACTGACTGTGACTGAGACTCACACTGTGCTGTGTGTAAACCTTGCACTGACTGTGACTGAGACTCACACTGTGCTGTGTGTAAACCTTGCACTGACTGTGACTGAGACTCACGCACCGTGCTGTGTGCAAACCTTGCACTGACTGTGACTGAGACTCACACCGTGCTGTGTGTAAACCTTGCACTGACTGACTGAGACTCACGCACCGTGCTGTGTGTAAACCTTGCACTGACTGTGACTGAGACTCACACCGTGCTGTGTGTGAACCTTGCACTGACTGTGACTGAGACTCACGCACCGTGCTATGTGTAAACCTTGCACTGACTGTGACTGAGACTCACGCACTGTGCTGTGTGTAAACCTTGCACTGACTGTGACTGAGACTCACACCGTGCTGTGTGTAATCCTTGCACTGACTGTGACTGAGACTCACACCGTGCTGTGTGTAAACCTTGCACTGACTGTGACTGAGACTCACACCGTGCTGTGTGTAAACCTTGCACTGACTATGACTGAGACTCACACCGTGCTGTGTGTAAACCTTGCACTGACTGTGACTGAGACTGATACCGTGCTGTGTGTAAACATTGCACTGAATGTGACTGAGACTCACACTGTGCTGTGTGTAAACCTTGCACTGACTGTGACTGAGACTCACGCACTGTGCTGTGTGTAAACCTTGCACTGACTGTGACTGAGACTCACGCACTGTGCTGTGTGTAAACCTTGCACTGACTGTGAATGAGACTCACACCGTGCTGTGTGTAATCCTTGCACTGACTGTGACTGAGACTCACACCGTGCTGTGTGTAAACCTTGCACTGACTGTGACTGAGACTCACACTGTGCTGTGTGTAAACCTTGCACTGACTGTGACTGAGACTCACACGGTGCTGTGTGTAAACCTTGCACTGACTGTGACTGAGACTCACACCGTGCTGTGTGTGAACCTTGCACTGACTGTGACTGAGACTCACACTGTGCTGTGTGTAAACCTTGCACTGACTGTGACTGAGACTCACGCACTGTGCTGTGTGTAAACCTTGCACTGACTGTGACTGAGACTCACGCCGTGCTGTGTGTAAACCTTGCACTGACTGTGACTGAGACTCACGCCGTGCTGTGTGTAAACCTTGCACTGACTGTGGCTGAGACTCACACCGTGCTGTGTGTGAACCTTGCACTGACTGTGACTGAGACTCACACCGTGCTGTGTGTAAACCTTGCACTGACTGTGACTGAGACTCACGCACCGTGCTGTGTGTAAACCTTGCACTGACTGTGACTGAGACTCACACCGTGCTGTGTGTAAACCTTGCACTGACTGACTGAGACTCACGCACCGTGCTGTGTGTAAACCTTGCACTGACTGTGACTGAGACTCACACCGTGCTGTGTGTGAACCTTGCACTGACTGTGACTGAGACTCACGCACCGTGCTGTGTGTAAACCTTGCACTGACTGTGACTGAGACTCACACACTGTGCTGTGTGTAAACCTTGCACTGACTGTGACTGAGACTCACACCGTGCTGTGTGTAAACCTTGCACTGACTGTGACTGAGACTCACGCACTGTGCTATGTGTAAACCTTGCACTGACTGTGACTGAGACTCACACCGTGCTGTGTGTAAACCTTGCACTGACTGTGACTGAGACTCACACCGTGCTGTGTGTAAACCTTGCACTGACTGTGACTGAGACTCACACCGTGCTGTGTGTAAACCTTGCACTGACTGTGACTGAGACTCACACCGTGCTGTGTGTAAACCTTGCACTGACTGTGACTGAGACTCACACTGTGCTGTGTGTAAACCTTGCACTGACTGTGACTGAGACTCACACTGTGCTGTGTGTAAACCTTGCACTGACTGTGACTGAGTCTCACACTGTGCTGTGTGTAAACCTTGCACTGACTGTGACTGAGACTCACACTGTGCTGTGTGTATACCTTGCACTGACTGTGACTGAGACTCACACTGTGCTGTGTGTAAACCTTGCACTGACTGTGACTGAGACTCACACCGTGCTGTGTGTAAACCTTGCACTGACTGTGACTGAGACTCACACCGTGCTGTGTGTAAACCTTGCACTGACTGTGACTGAGACTCACACCGTGCTGTGTGTAAACCTTGCACTGACTGTGACTGAGACTCACGCACCGTGCTATGTGTAAACCTTGCACTGACTGTGACTGAGACTCACGCACTGTGCTGTGTGTAAACCTTGCACTGACTGTGACTGAGACTCACACCGTGCTGTGTGTAAACCTTGCACTGACTGTGACTGAGACTCACACCGTGCTGTGTGTAAACCTTGCACTGACTGTGACTGAGACTCACACCGTGCTGTGTGTAAACCTTGCACTGACTGTGACTGAGACTCACGCACCGTGCTATGTGTAAACCTTGCACTGACTATGACTGAGACTCACGCACTGTGCTGTGTGTAAACCTTGCACTGACTGTGACTGAGACTCACGCACTGTGCTGTGTGTAAACCTTGCACTGACTGTGACTGAGACTCACACCGTGCTGTGTGTAATCCTTGCACTGACTGTGACTGAGACTCACACCGTGCTGTGTGTAAACCTTGCACTGACTGTGACTGAGACTCACACTGTGCTGTGTGTAAACCTTGCACTGACTGTGACTGAGACTCACGCACTGTGCTGTGTGTAAACCTTGCACTGACTGTGACTGAGACTCACGCACCGTGCTGTGTGTAAACCTTGCACTGACTGTGACTGAGACTCACACTGTGCTGTGTGTAAACCTTGCACTGACTGTGACTGAGACTCACACACTGTGCTGTGTGTAAACCTTGCACTGACTGTGACTGAGACTCACGCACCGTGCTGTGTGTAAACCTTGCACTGACTGTGACTGAGACTCACACCGTGCTGTGTGTAAACTTGCACTGACTGTGACTGAGACTCACACCGTGCTGTGTGTAAACCTTGCACTGACTGTGACTGAGACTCACACCGTGCTGTGTGTAAACCTTGCACTGACTGACTGAGACTCACGCACCGTGCTGTGTGTCAACCTTGCACTGACTGTGACTGAGACTCACACTGTGCTGTGTGTAAACCTTGCACTGACTGTGACTGAGACTCACGCACTGTGCTGTGTGTAAACCTTGCACTGACTGTGACTGAGACTCACGCACCGTGCTGTGTGTAAACCTTGCACTGACTGTGACTGAGACTCACACTGTGCTGTGTGTAAACCTTGCACTGACTGTGACTGAGACTCACACCGTGCTGTGTGTAAACCTTGCACTGACTGTGACTGAGACTCACACTGTGCTGTGTGTAAACCTTGCACTGACTGTGACTGAGACTCACACTGTGCTGTGTGTAAACCTTGCACTGACTGTGACTGAGACTCACACACTGTGCTGTGTGTAAACCTTGCACTGACTGACTGAGACTCACGCACCATGCTGTGTGTAAACCTTGCACTGACTGTGACTGAGACTCACGCACTGTGCTGTGTGTAAACCTTGCACTGACTGTGACTGAGACTCACACCGTGCTGTGTGTAAACCTTGTACTGACTGTGACTGAGACTCACACCGTGCTGTGTGTAAACCTTGCACTGACTGACTGAGACTCACGCACCATGCTGTGTGTAAACCTTGCACTGACTGTGACTAAGACTCACACCGTGCTGTGTGTAAACCTTGCACTGACTGTGACTGAGACTCACACCGTGCTGTGTGTAAACCTTGCACTGACTGTGACTGAGGCTCACGCACTGTGCTGTGTGTAAACCTTGCACTGACTGTGACTGAGAATCACGCACTGTGCTGTGTGTAAACCTTGCACTGACTGTGACTGAGACTCACGCACTGTGCTGTGTGTAAACCTTGCACTGACTGTGACTGAGACTCAAACAGTGCTGTGTGTAAACCTTGCACTGACTGTGACTGAGACTCACACCGTGCTGTGTGTAAACCTTGCACTGACTGTGACTGAGAATCACGCACTGTGCTGTGTGTAAACCTTGCACTGACTGTGACTGAGACTCACACACTGTGCTGTGTGTAAACCTTGCACTGACTGTGACTGAGACTCACGCCGTGCTGTGTGTAAACCTTGCACTGACTGTGACTGAGACTCACACCGTGCTGTGTGTAAACCTTGCACTGACTGTGACTGAGACTCACACCGTGCTGTGTGTAAACCTTGCACTGACTGTGACTGAGACTCACGCACTGTGCTGTGTGTAAACCTTGCACTGACTGTGACTGAGACTCACGCACTGTGCTGTGTGTAAACCTTGCACTGACTGTGACTGAGACTCACACCGTGCTGTGTGTAAACCTTGCACTGACTGTGACTGAGACTCACACCGTGCTGTGTGTAAACCTTGCACTGACTGTGACTGAGACTCACACACTGTGCTGTGTGTAACCTTTGCACTGACTGTGACTGAGACTCACACCGTGCTGTGTGTAAACCTTGCACTGACTGTGACTGAGACTCACACTGTGCTGTGTGTAAACCTTGCACTGACTGACTGAGACTCACGCACTGTGCTGTGTGTAAACCTTGCACTGACTGTGACTGAGACTCACACACTGTGCTGTGTGTAAACCTTGCACTGACTGTGACTGAGACTCACACCGTGCTGTGTGTAAACCTTGCACTGACTGTGACTGAGTCTCACGCACCGTGCTGTGTGTAAACCTTGCACTGACTGTGACTGAGACTCACACCGTGCTGTGTGTAAACCTTGCACTGACTGTGACTGAGACTCACACCGTGCTGTGTGTAAACCTTGCACTGACTGTGACTGAGACTCACGCACTGTGCTGTGTGTAAACCTTGCACTGACTGTGACTGAGACTCACGCACTGTGCTGTGTGTAAACCTAGCACTGACTGTGACTGAGACTCACACCGTGCTGTGTGTAAACCTTGCACTGACTGTGACTGAGACTCACACTGTGCTGTGTGTAAACCTTGCACTGACTGACTGAGACTCACGCACTGTGCTGTGTGTAAACCTTGCACTGACTGTGACTGAGACTCACACACTGTGCTGTGTGTAAACCTTGCACTGACTGTGACTGAGACTCACACCGTGCTGTGTGTAAACCTTGCACTGACTGTGACTGAGACTCACGCACCGTGTTGTGTGTAAACCTTGCACTGACTGTGACTGAGACTCACACCGTGCTGTGTGTAAACCTTGCACTGACTGTGACTGAGACTCACACACTGTGCTGTCTGTAAACCTTGCACTGACTGTGACTGAGACTCACACCGTGCTGTGTGTAAACCTTGCACTGACTGACTGAGACTCACGCACCGTGCTGTGTGTAAACCTTGCACTGACTGTGACTGAGACTCACACCGTGCTGTGTGTAAACCTTGCACTGACTGTGACTGAGACTCACACTGTGCTGTGTGTAAACCTTGCACTGACTGTGACTGAGACTCACGCACCGTGTTGTGTGTAAACCTTGCACTGACTGTGACTGAGACTCACACCGTGCTGTGTGTAAACCTTGCACTGACTGACTGAGACTCACGCACCATGCTGTGTGTAAACCTTGCACTGACTGTGACTAAGACTCACACCGTGCTGTGTGTAAACCTTGCACTGACTGTGACTGAGACTCACGCACTGTGCTGTGTGTAAACCTTGCACTGACTGTGACTGAGACTCACACACTGTGCTGTGTGTAAACCTTGCACTGACTGTGACTGAGACTCACACCGTGCTGTGTGTAAACCTTGCACTGACTGTGACTGAGACTCACGCACCGTGCTGTGTGTAAACCTTGCACTGACTGTGACTGAGACTCACACCGTGCTGTGTGTAAACCTTGCACTGACTGTGACTGAGACTCACACACTGTGCTGTGTGTAAACCTTGCACTGACTGTGACTGAGACTCACACCGTGCTGTGTGTAAACCTTGCACTGACTGTGACTGAGACTCACACCGTGCTGTGTGTAAAACTTGCACTGACTGTGACTGAGACTCACGCACTGTGCTGTGTGTAAACCTTGCACTGACTGTGACTGAGACTCACACCGTGCTATGTGTAAACCTTGCACTGACTGTGACTGAGACTCACACCGTGCTGTGTGTAAACCTTGCACTGACTGTGACTGAGACTCATGCACTGTGCTGTGTGTAAACCTTGCACTGACTGTGACTGAGACCCACGCACTATGCTGTGTGTAAACCTTGCACTGACTGTGACTGAGACTCACACACTGTGCTGTGTGTAAACCTTGCACTGACTGTGACTGAGACTCACACCGTGCTGTGTGTAAACCTTGCACTGACTGTGACTGAGACTCACACCGTGCTGTGTGTAAACCTTGCACTGACTGTGACTGAGACTCACACCGTGCTGTGTGTAAACCTTGCACTGACTGTGACTGAGACTCAAACCGTGCTGTGTGTAAACCTTGCACTGACTGTGACTGAGACTCACACACTGTGCTGTGTGTAAACCTTGCACTGACTGTGACTGAGACTCACACCGTGCTGTGTGTAAACCTTGCACTGACTGTGACTGAGACTCACGCACTGTGCTGTGTGTAAACCTTGCACTGACTGTGACTGAGACTCACACCGTGCTGTGTGTAAACCTTGCACTGACTGTGACTGAGACTCACGCACCGTGCTGTGTGTAAACCTTGCACTGACTGTGACTGAGACTCACACCGTGCTGTGTGTAAACCTTGCACTGACTGTGACTGAGACTCACGCACTGTGCTGTGTGTAAACCTTGCACTGACTGTGACTGAGACTCACGCACTGTGCTGTGTGTAAACCTTGCACTGACTGTGACTGAGACTCACGCACCGTGCTGTGTGTAAACCTTGCACTGACTGTGACTGAGACTCACACTGTGCTGTGTGTAAACCTTGCACTGACTGTGACTGAGACTCACACACTGTGCTGTGTGTAAACCTTGCACTGACTGTGACTGAGACTCACGCACCGTGCTGTGTGTAAACCTTGCACTGACTGTGACTGAGACTCACACCGTGCTGTGTGTAAACTTGCACTGACTGTGACTGAGACTCACACCGTGCTGTGTGTAAACCTTGCACTGACTGTGACTGAGACTCACACCGTGCTGTGTGTAAACCTTGCACTGACTGAGTGAGACTCACGCACCGTGCTGTGTGTAAACCTTGCACTGACTGTGACTGAGACTCACACCGTGCTGTGTGTAAACCTTGCACTGACTGTGACTGAGACTCACACACTGTGCTGTGTGTAAACTTTGCACTGACTGTGACTGAGACTCACGCACTGTGCTGTGTGTAAACCTTGCACTGACTGTGACTGAGACTCACACCGTGCTGTGTGTAAACCTTGCACTGACTGTGACTGAGACTCACACTGTGCTGTGTGTAAACCTTGCACTGACTGTGACTGAGACTCACACTGTGCTGTGTGTAAACCTTGCACTGACTGTGACTGAGACTCACACCGTGCTGTGTGTGAACCTTGCACTGACTGTGACTGAGACTCACGCACCGTGCTATGCGTAAACCTTGCACTGACTGTGACTGAGACTCACGCACTGTGCAGTGTGTAAACCTTGCACTGACTGTGACTGAGACTCACACCGTGCTGTGTGTAATCCTTGCACTGTCTGTGACTGAGACTCACACCGTGCTGTGTGTAAACCTTGCACTGACTGTGACTGAGACTCACACCGTGCTGTGTGTAAACCTTGCACTGACTGTGACTGAGACTCACACCGTGCTGTGTGTAAACCTTGCACTGACTGTGACTGAGACTCACGCACTGTGCTGTCTGTAAACCTTGCACTGACTGTGACTGAGACTCACGCACTGTGCTGTGTGTAAACCTTGCACTGACTGTGACTGAGACTCACGCACCGTGCTGTGTGTAAACCTTGCACTGACTGTGACTGAGACTCACACTGTGCTGTGTGTAAACCTTGCACTGACTGTGACTGAGACTCACACACTGTGCTGTGTGTAAACCTTGCACTGACTGTGACTGAGACTCACGCACCGTGCTGTGTGTAAACCTTGCACTGACTGTGACTGAGACTCACACCGTGCTGTGTGTAAACTTGCACTGACTGTGACTGAGACTCACACCGTGCTGTGTGTAAACCTTGCACTGACTGTGACTGAGACTCACACCGTGCTGTGTGTAAACCTTGCACTGACTGACTGAGACTCACGCACCGTGCTGTGTGTCAACCTTGCACTGACTGTGACTGAGACTCACACCGTGCTGTGTGTAAACCTTGCACTGACTGTGACTGAGACTCACACACTGTGCTGTGTGTAAACCTTGCACTGACTGTGACTGAGACTCACACCGTGCTGTGTGTAAACCTTGCACTGACTGTGACTGAGACTCACACCGTGCTGTGTGTAAACCTTGCACTGACTGTGACTGAGACTCACGCACTGTGCTGTGTGTAAACCTTGCACTGACTGTGACTGAGACTCATGCACTGTGCTGTGTGTAAACCTTGCACTGACTGTGACTGAGACCCACGCACTATGCTGTGTGTAAACCTTGCACTGACTGTGACTGAGACTCACACACTGTGCTGTGTGTAAACCTTGCACTGACTGTGACTGAGACTCACGCACCGTGCTGTGTGTAAACCTTGCACTGACTGTGACTGAGACTCACACCGTGCTGTGTGTAAACCTTGCACTGACTGTGACTGAGACTCACACCGTGCTGTGTGTAAACCTTGCACTGACTGTGACTGAGACTCACACACTGTGCTGTGTGTAAACTTTGCACTGACTGTGACTGAGACTCACGCACTGTGCTGTGTGTAAACCTTGCACTGACTGTGACTGAGACTCACACCGTGCTGTGTGTAAACCTTGCACTGACTGTGACTGAGACTCACACTGTGCTGTGTGTAAACCTTGCACTGACTGTGACTGAGACTCACACTGTGCTGTGTGTAAACCTTGCACTGACTGTGACTGAGACTCACACTGTGCTGTGTGTAAACCTTGCACTGACTGTGACTGAGACTCACACCGTGCTGTGTCTAAACCTTGCACTGACTGTGACTGAGACTCACACTGTGCTGTGTGTAAACCTTGCACTGACTGTGACTGAGACTCACACTGTGCTGTGTGTAAACCTTGCACTGACTGTGACTGAGACTCACACTGTGCTGTGTGTAAACCTTGCACTGACTGTGACTGAGACTCACACTGTGCTGTGTGTAAACCTTGCACTGACTGTGACTGAGACTCACGCACCGTGCTGTGTGCAAACCTTGCACTGACTGTGACTGAGACTCACACCGTGCTGTGTGTAAACCTTGCACTGACTGACTGAGACTCACGCACCGTGCTGTGTGTAAACCTTGCACTGACTGTGACTGAGACTCACACCGTGCTGTGTGTGAACCTTGCACTGACTGTGACTGAGACTCACGCACCGTGCTATGTGTAAACCTTGCACTGACTGTGACTGAGACTCACGCACTGTGCTGTGTGTAAACCTTGCACTGACTGTGACTGAGACTCACACCGTGCTGTGTGTAATCCTTGCACTGACTGTGACTGAGACTCACACCGTGCTGTGTGTAAACCTTGCACTGACTGTGACTGAGACTCACACCGTGCTGTGTGTAAACCTTGCACTGACTATGACTGAGACTCACACCGTGCTGTGTGTAAACCTTGCACTGACTGTGACTGAGACTGATACCGTGCTGTGTGTAAACCTTGCACTGAATGTGACTGAGACTCACACTGTGCTGTGTGTAAACCTTGCACTGACTGTGACTGAGACTCACGCACTGTGCTGTGTGTAAACCTTGCACTGACTGTGACTGAGACTCACGCACTGTGCTGTGTGTAAACCTTGCACTGACTGTGAATGAGACTCACACCGTGCTGTGTGTAATCCTTGCACTGACTGTGACTGAGACTCACACCGTGCTGTGTGTAAACCTTGCACTGACTGTGACTGAGACTCACACTGTGCTGTGTGTAAACCTTGCACTGACTGTGACTGAGACTCACACGGTGCTGTGTGTAAACCTTGCACTGACTGTGACTGAGACTCACACCGTGCTGTGTGTGAACCTTGCACTGACTGTGACTGAGACTCACACTGTGCTGTGTGTAAACCTTGCACTGACTGTGACTGAGACTCACGCACTGTGCTGTGTGTAAACCTTGCACTGACTGTGACTGAGACTCACGCCGTGCTGTGTGTAAACCTTGCACTGACTGTGACTGAGACTCACGCCGTGCTGTGTGTAAACCTTGCACTGACTGTGGCTGAGACTCACACCGTGCTGTGTGTGAACCTTGCACTGACTGTGACTGAGACTCACACCGTGCTGTGTGTAAACCTTGCACTGACTGTGACTGAGACTCACGCACCGTGCTGTGTGTAAACCTTGCACTGACTGTGACTGAGACTCACACCGTGCTGTGTGTAAACCTTGCACTGACTGACTGAGACTCACGCACCGTGCTGTGTGTAAACCTTGCACTGACTGTGACTGAGACTCACACCGTGCTGTGTGTGAACCTTGCACTGACTGTGACTGAGACTCACGCACCGTGCTGTGTGTAAACCTTGCACTGACTGTGACTGAGACTCACACACTGTGCTGTGTGTAAACCTTGCACTGACTGTGACTGAGACTCACGCACCGTGCTGTGTGTAAACCTTGCACTGACTGTGACTGAGACTCACACCGTGCTGTGTGTGAACCTTGCACTGACTGTGACTGAGACTCACACTGTGCTGTGTGTAAACCTTGCACTGACTGTGACTGAGACTCACACCGTGCTGTGTGTAAACCTTGCACTGACTGTGACTGAGACTCACACCGTGCTGTGTGTAAACCTTGCACTGACTGTGACTGAGACTCACACCGTGCTGTGTGTAAACCTTGCACTGACTGTGACTGAGACTCACACTGTGCTGTGTGTAAACCTTGCACTGACTGTGACTGAGACTCACACAGTGCTGTGTGTAAACCTTGCACTGACTGTGACTGAGACTCACACTGTGCTGTGTGTAAACCTTGCACTGACTGTGACTGAGACTCACACTGTGCTGTGTGTATACCTTGCACTGACTGTGACTGAGACTCACACTGTGCTGTGTGTAAACCTTGCACTGACTGTGACTGAGACTCACACCGTGCTGTGTGTAAACCTTGCACTGACTGTGACTGAGACTCACACCGTGCTGTGTGTAAACCTTGCACTGACTGTGACTGAGACTCACACCGTGCTGTGTGTAAACCTTGCACTGACTGTGACTGAGACTCACGCACCGTGCTATGTGTAAACCTTGCACTGACTGTGACTGAGACTCACGCACTGTGCTGTGTGTAAACCTTGCACTGACTGTGACTGAGACTCACACCGTGCTGTGTGTAAACCTTGCACTGACTGTGACTGAGACTCACACCGTGCTGTGTGTGAACCTTGCACTGACTGTGACTGAGACTCACACCGTGCTGTGTGTAAACCTTGCACTGACTGTGACTGAGACTCACGCACCGTGCTATGTGTAAACCTTGCACTGACTGTGACTGAGACTCACGCACTGTGCTGTGTGTAAACCTTGCACTGACTGTGACTGAGACTCACGCACTGTGCTGTGTGTAAACCTTGCACTGACTGTGACTGAGACTCACACCGTGCTGTGTGTAATCCTTGCACTGACTGTGACTGAGACTCACACCGTGCTGTGTGTAAACCTTGCACTGACTGTGACTGAGACTCACACTGTGCTGTGTGTAAACCTTGCACTGACTGTGACTGAGACTCACGCACTGTGCTGTGTGTAAACCTTGCACTGACTGTGACTGAGACTCACGCACCGTGCTGTGTGTAAACCTTGCACTGACTGTGACTGAGACTCACACTGTGCTGTGTGTAAACCTTGCACTGACTGTGACTGAGACTCACACACTGTGCTGTGTGTAAACCTTGCACTGACTGTGACTGAGACTCACGCACCGTGCTGTGTGTAAACCTTGCACTGACTGTGACTGAGACTCACACCGTGCTGTGTGTAAACTTGCACTGACTGTGACTGAGACTCACACCGTGCTGTGTGTAAACCTTGCACTGACTGTGACTGAGACTCACACCGTGCTGTGTGTAAACCTTGCACTGACTGACTGAGACTCACGCACCGTGCTGTGTGTCAACCTTGCACTGACTGTGACTGAGACTCACACCGTGCTGTGTGTAAACCTTGCACTGACTGTGACTGAGACTCACACACTGTGCTGTGTGTAAACCTTGCACTGACTGTGACTGAGACTCACACCGTGCTGTGTGTAAACCTTGCACTGACTGTGACTGAGACTCACACCGTGCTGTGTGTAAACCTTGCACTGACTGTGACTGAGACTCACGCACTGTGCTGTGTGTAAACCTTGCACTGACTGTGACTGAGACTCACACTGTGCTGTGTGTAAACCTTGCACTGACTGTGACTGAGACTCACACCGTGCTGTGTGTAAACCTTGCACTGACTGTGACTGAGACTCACACCGTGCTGTGTGTAAAACTTGCACTGACTGTGACTGAGACTCACGCACTGTGCTGTGTGTAAACCTTGCACTGACTGTGACTGAGACTCACACCGTGCTATGTGTAAACCTTGCACTGACTGTGACTGAGACTCACACCGTGCTGTGTGTAAACCTTGCACTGACTGTGACTGAGACTCATGCACTGTGCTGTGTGTAAACCTTGCACTGACTGTGACTGAGACCCACGCACTATGCTGTGTGTAAACCTTGCACTGACTGTGACTGAGACTCACACACTGTGCTGTGTGTAAACCTTGCACTGACTGTGACTGAGACTCACGCACCGTGCTGTGTGTAAACCTTGCACTGACTGTGACTGAGACTCACACCGTGCTGTGTCTAAACCTTGCACTGACTGTGACTGAGACTCACACTGTGCTGTGTGTAAACCTTGCACTGACTGTGACTGAGACTCACACCGTGCTGTGTGTAAACCTTGCACTGACTGTGACTGAGACTCACGCACCGTGCTGTGTGTAAACCTTGCACTGACTGTGACTGAGACTCACACCGTGCTGTGTGTAAACTTGCACTGACTGTGACTGAGACTCACACCGTGCTGTGTGTAAACCTTGCACTGACTGTGACTGAGACTCACACCGTGCTGTGTGTAAACCTTGCACTGACTGACTGAGACTCACGCACCGTGCTGTGTGTAAACCTTGCACTGACTGTGACTGAGACTCACACCGTGCTGTGTGTGAACCTTGCACTGACTGTGACTGAGACTCACGCACCGTGCTATGTGTAAACCTTGCACTGACTGTGACTGAGACTCACGCACTGTGCTGTGTGTAAACCTTGCACTGACTGTGACTGAGACTCACGCACTGTGCTGTGTGTAAACCTTGCACTGACTGTGACTGAGACTCACACCGTGCTGTGTGTAAACCTTGCACTGACTGTGACTGAGACTCACACCGTGCTGTGTGTAAACCTTGCACTGACTGTGACTGAGACTCACACCGTGCTGTGTGTAAACCTTGCACTGACTGTGACTGAGACTGATACCGTGCTGTGTGTAAACCTTGCACTGAATGTGACTGAGACTCACACTGTGCTGTGTGTAAACCTTGCACTGACTGTGACTGAGACTCACGCACTGTGCTGTGTGTAAACCTTGCACTGACTGTGACTGAGACTCACGCACTGTGCTGTGTGTAAACCTTGCACTGACTGTGACTGAGACTCACACCGTGCTGTGTGTAATCCTTGCACTGACTGTGACTGAGACTCACACCGTGCTGTGTGTAAACCTTGCACTGACTGTGACTGAGACTCACACCGTGCTGTGTGTGAACCTTGCACTGACTGTGACTGAGACTCACACTGTGCTGTGTGTAAACCTTGCACTGACTGTGACTGAGACTCACGCACTGTGCTGTGTGTAAACCTTGCACTGACTGTGACTGAGACTCACGCCGTGCTGTGTGTAAACCTTGCACTGACTGTGACTGAGACTCACGCCGTGCTGTGTGTAAACCTTGCACTGACTGTGACTGAGACTCACACCGTGCTGTGTGTGAACCTTGCACTGACTGTGACTGAGACTCACACCGTGCTGTGTGTAAACCTTGCACTGACTGTGACTGAGACTCACACTGTGCTGTGTGTAAACCTTGCACTGACTGTGACTGAGACTCACACGGTGCTGTGTGTAAACCTTGCACTGACTGTGACTGAGACTCACACCGTGCTGTGTGTGAACCTTGCACTGACTGTGACTGAGACTCACACTGTGCTGTGTGTAAACCTTGCACTGACTGTGACTGAGACTCACGCACTGTGCTGTGTGTAAACCTTGCACTGACTGTGACTGAGACTCACGCCGTGCTGTGTGTAAACCTTGCACTGACTGTGACTGAGACTCACGCCGTGCTGTGTGTAAACCTTGCACTGACTGTGACTGAGACTCACACCGTGCTGTGTGTGAACCTTGCACTGACTGTGACTGAGACTCACACCGTGCTGTGTGTAAACCTTGCACTGACTGTGACTGAGACTCACGCACCGTGCTGTGTGTAAACCTTGCACTGACTGTGACTGAGACTCACACCGTGCTGTGTGTAAACCTTGCACTGACTGACTGAGACTCACGCACCGTGCTGTGTGTAAACCTTGCACTGACTGTGACTGAGACTCACACCGTGCTGTGTGTGAACCTTGCACTGACTGTGACTGAGACTCACGCACCGTGCTGTGTGTAAACCTTGCACTGACTGTGACTGAGACTCACACACTGTGCTGTGTGTAAACCTTGCACTGACTGTGACTGAGACTCACACCGTGCTGTGTGTAAACCTTGCACTGACTGTGACTGAGACTCACGCACTGTGCTATGTGTAAACCTTGCACTGACTGTGACTGAGACTCACACCGTGCTGTGTGTAAACCTTGCACTGACTGTGACTGAGACTCACACCGTGCTGTGTGTAAACCTTGCACTGACTGTGACTGAGACTCACACCGTGCTGTGTGTAAACCTTGCACTGACTGTGACTGAGACTCACACCGTGCTGTGTGTAAACCTTGCACTGACTGTGACTGAGACTCACACTGTGCTGTGTGTAAACCTTGCACTGACTGTGACTGAGACTCACACTGTGCTGTGTGTAAACCTTGCACTGACTGTGACTGAGACTCACACTGTGCTGTGTGTAAACCTTGCACTGACTGTGACTGAGACTCACACTGTGCTGTGTGTAAACCTTGCACTGACTGTGACTGAGACTCACACTGTGCTGTGTGTAAACCTTGCACTGACTGTGACTGAGACTCACACCGTGCTGTGTGTAAACCTTGCACTGACTGTGACTGAGACTCACACCGTGCTGTGTGTAAACCTTGCACTGACTGTGACTGAGACTCACACCGTGCTGTGTGTAAACCTTGCACTGACTGTGACTGAGACTCACGCACCGTGCTATGTGTAAACCTTGCACTGACTGTGACTGAGACTCACGCACTGTGCTGTGTGTAAACCTTGCACTGACTGTGACTGATACTCACGCACTGTGCTGTGTGTAAACCTTGCACTGACTGTGACTGAGACTCACACCGTGCTGTGTGTAATCCTTGCACTGACTGTGACTGAGACTCACACCGTGCTGTGTGTAAACCTTGCACTGACTGTGACTGAGACTCACACTGTGCTGTGTGTAAACCTTGCACTGACTGTGACTGAGACTCACACGGTGCTGTGTGTAAACCTTGCACTGACTGTGACTGAGACTCACACCGTGCTGTGTGTGAACCTTGCACTGACTGTGACTGAGACTCACACTGTGCTGTGTGTAAACCTTGCACTGACTGTGACTGAGACTCACGCACTGTGCTGTGTGTAAACCTTGCACTGACTGTGACTGAGACTCACGCCGTGCTGTGTGTAAACCTTGCACTGACTGTGACTGAGACTCACGCCGTGCTGTGTGTAAACCTTGCACTGACTGTGACTGAGACTCACACCGTGCTGTGTGTGAACCTTGCACTGACTGTGACTGAGACTCACACCGTGCTGTGTGTAAACCTTGCACTGACTGTGACTGAGACTCACGCACCGTGCTGTGTGTAAACCTTGCACTGACTGTGACTGAGACTCACACCGTGCTGTGTGTAAACCTTGCACTGACTGTGACTGAGACTCACGCACTGTGCTGTGTGTAAACCTTGCACTGACTGTGACTGAGACTCACGCACTGTGCTGTGTGTAAACCTTGCACTGACTGTGACTGAGACTCACACCGTGCTGTGTGTAAACCTTGCACTGACTGTGACTGAGACTCACACCGTGCTGTGTGTAAACCTTGCACTGACTGTGACTGAGACTCACACCGTGCTGTGTGTAAACCTTGCACTGACTGTGACTGAGACTGATACCGTGCTGTGTGTAAACCTTGCACTGAATGTGACTGAGACTCACACTGTGCTGTGTGTAAACCTTGCACTGACTGTGACTGAGACTCACGCACTGTGCTGTGTGTAAACCTTGCACTGACTGTGACTGAGACTCACGCACTGTGCTGTGTGTAAACCTTGCACTGACTGTGACTGAGACTCACACCATGCTGTGTGTAATCCTTGCACTGACTGTGACTGAGACTCACACCGTGCTGTGTGTAAACCTTGCACTGACTGTGACTGAGACTCACACTGTGCTGTGTGTAAACCTTGCACTGACTGTGACTGAGACTCACACGGTGCTGTGTGTAAACCTTGCACTGACTGTGACTGAGACTCACACCGTGCTGTGTGTGAACCTTGCACTGACTGTGACTGAGACTCACACTGTGCTGTGTGTAAACCTTGCACTGACTGTGACTGAGACTCACGCACTGTGCTGTGTGTAAACCTTGCACTGACTGTGACTGAGACTCACGCCGTGCTGTGTGTAAACCTTGCACTGACTGTGACTGAGACTCACGCCGTGCTGTGTGTAAACCTTGCACTGACTGTGACTGAGACTCACACCGTGCTGTGTGTGAACCTTGCACTGACTGTGACTGAGACTCACACCGTGCTGTGTGTAAACCTTGCACTGACTGTGACTGAGACTCACGCACCGTGCTGTGTGTAAACCTTGCACTGACTGTGACTGAGACTCACACCGTGCTGTGTGTAAACCTTGCACTGACTGACTGAGACTCATGCACCGTGCTGTGTGTAAACCTTGCACTGACTGTGACTGAGACTCACACCGTGCTGTGTGTGAACCTTGCACTGACTGTGACTGAGACTCACGCACCGTGCTGTGTGTAAACCTTGCACTGACTGTGACTGAGACTCACACACTGTGCTGTGTGTAAACCTTGCACTGACTGTGACTGAGACTCACACCGTGCTGTGTGTAAACCTTGCACTGACTGTGACTGAGACTCACGCACTGTGCTGTGTGTAAACCTTGCACTGACTGTGACTGAGACTCACACCGTGCTGTGTGTAAACCTTGCACTGACTGTGACTGAGACTCACACCGTGCTGTGTGTAAACCTTGCACTGACTGTGACTGAGACTCACACCGTGCTGTGTGTAAACCTTGCACTGACTGTGACTGAGACTCACACCGTGCTGTGTGTAAACCTTGCACTGACTGTGACTGAGACTCACACTGTGCTGTGTGTAAACCTTGCACTGACTGTGACTGAGACTCACACTGTGCTGTGTGTAAACCTTGCACTGACTGTGACTGAGACTCACACTGTGCTGTGTGTAAACCTTGCACTGACTGTGACTGAGACTCACACTGTGCTGTGTGTAAACCTTGCACTGACTGTGACTGAGACTCACACTGTGCTGTGTGTAAACCTTGCACTGACTGTGACTGAGACTCACACCGTGCTGTGTGTAAACCTTGCACTGACTGTGACTGAGACTCACACCGTGCTGTGTGTAAACCTTGCACTGACTGTGACTGAGACTCACACCGTGCTGTGTGTAAACCTTGCACTGACTGTGACTGAGACTCACGCACCGTGCTATGTGTAAACCTTGCACTGACTGTGACTGAGACTCACGCACTGTGCTGTGTGTAAACCTTGCACTGACTGTGACTGAGACTCACGCACTGTGCTGTGTGTAAACCTTGCACTGACTGTGACTGAGACTCACACCGTGCTGTGTGTAAACCTTGCACTGACTGTGACTGAGACTCACACCGTGCTGTGTGTAAACCTTGCACTGACTGTGACTGAGACTCACACCGTGCTGTGTGTAAACCTTGCACTGACTGTGACTGAGACTGATACCGTGCTGTGTGTAAACCTTGCACTGAATGTGACTGAGACTCACACTGTGCTGTGTGTAAACCTTGCACTGACTGTGACTGAGACTCACACCGTGCTGTGTGTAATCCTTGCACTGACTGTGACTGAGACTCACACCGTGCTGTGTGTAAACCTTGCACTGACTGTGACTGAGACTCACACTGTGCTGTGTGTAAACCTTGCACTGACTGTGACTGAGACTCACACGGTGCTGTGTGTAAACCTTGCACTGACTGTGACTGAGACTCACACCGTGCTGTGTGTGAACCTTGCACTGACTGTGACTGAGACTCACACTGTGCTGTGTGTAATCCTTGCACTGACTGTGACTGAGACTCACACTGTGCTGTGTGTAAACCTTGCACTGACTGTGACTGAGACTCACACTGTGCTGTGTGTAAACCTTGCACTGACTGTGACTGAGACTCACACTGTGCTGTGTGTAAACCTTGCACTGACTGTGACTGAGACTCACACCGTGCTGTGTGTAAACCTTGCACTGACTGTGACTGAGACTCACACTGTGCTGTGTGTAAACCTTGCACTGACTGTGACTGAGACTCACACTGTGCTGTGTGTAAACCTTGCACTGACTGTGACTGAGACTCACGCACCGTGCTGTGTGTAAACCTTGCACTGACTGTGACTGAGACTCACACACCGTGCTGTGTGTAAACCTTGCACTGACTGTGACTGAGACTCACGCACCGTGCTGTGTGTAAACCTTGCACTGACTGTGACTGAGACTCACACCGTGCTGTGTGTAAACCTTGCACTGACTGTGACTGAGACTCACACCGTGCTGTGTGTAAACCTTGCACTGACTGTGACTGAGACTCACACTGTGCTGTGTGTAAACCTTGCACTGACTGTGACTGAGACTCACACCGTGCTGTGTGTAAACCTTGCACTGACTGTGACTGAGACTCACACCGTGCTGTGTGTAAACCTTGCACTGACTGTGACTGAGACTCACACTGTGCTGTGTGTAAACCTTGCACTGACTGTGACTGAGACTCACACCGTGCTGTGTGTAAACCTTGCACTGACTGTGACTGAGACTCACACCGTGCTGTGTGTAAACCTTGCACTGACTGTGACTGAGACTCACACTGTGCTGTGTGTAAACCTTGCACTGACTGTGACTGAGACTCACACTGTGCTGTGTGTAAACCTTGCACTGACTGTGACTGAGACTCACACTGTGCTGTGTGTAAACCTTGCACTGACTGTGACTGAGACTCACACTGTGCTGTGTGTAAACCTTGCACTGACTGTGACTGAGACTCACACTGTGCTGTGTGTAAACCTTGCACTGACTGTGACTGAGACTCACACCGTGCTGTGTGTAAACCTTGCACTGACTGTGACTGAGACTCACACCGTGCTGTGTGTAAACCTTGCACTGACTGTGACTGAGACTCACACCGTGCTGTGTATAAACCTTGCACTGACTGTGACTGAGACTCACGCACCGTGCTATGTGTAAACCTTGCACTGACTGTGACTGAGACTCACGCACTGTGCTGTGTGTAAACCTTGCACTGACTGTGACTGAGACTCACGCACTGTGCTGTGTGTAAACCTTGCACTGACTGTGACTGAGACTCACACCGTGCTGTGTGTAAACCTTGCACTGACTGTGACTGAGACTCACACCGTGCTGTGTGTAAACCTTGCACTGACTGTGACTGAGACTCACACCGTGCTGTGTGTAAACCTTGCACTGACTGTGACTGAGACTGATACCGTGCTGTGTGTAAACCTTGCACTGAATGTGACTGAGACTCACACTGTGCTGTGTGTAAAACTTGCACTGACTGTGACTGAGACTCACGCAATGTGCTGTGTGTAAACCTTGCACTGACTGTGACTGAGACTCACACCGTGCTGTGTGTAAACCTTGCACTGACTGTGACTGAGACTCACACCGTGCTGTGTGTAAACCTTGCACTGACTGTGACTGAGACTCACACCGTGCTGTGTGTGAACCTTGCACTGACTGTGACTGAGACTCACACTGTGCTGTGTGCAAACCTTGCACTGACTGTGACTGAGACTCACGCACTGTGCTGTGTGTAAACCTTGCACTGACTGTGACTGAGACTCACGCCGTGCTGTGTGTAAACCTTGCACTGACTGTGACTGAGACTCACGCCGTGCTGTGTGTAAACCTTGCACTGACTGTGACTGAGACTCACACCGTGCTGTGTGTGAACCTTGCACTGACTGTGACTGAGACTCACACCGTGCTGTGTGTAAACCTTGCACTGACTGTGACTGAGACTCACGCACCGTGCTGTGTGTAAACCTTGCACTGACTGTGACTGAGACTCACACTGTGCTGTGTGTAAACCTTGCACTGACTGTGACTGAGACTCACACCGTGCTGTGTGTAAACCTTGCACTGACTGTGACTGAGACTCACACTGTGCTGTGTGTAAACCTTGCACTGACTGTGACTGAGACTCACACTGTGCTGTGTGTAAACCTTGCACTGACTGTGACTGAGACTCACGCACCGTGCTGTGTGTAAACCTTGCACTGACTGTGACTGAGACTCACACACCGTGCTGTGTGTAAATCTTGCACTGACTGTGACTGAGACTCACGCACCGTGCTGTGTGTAAACCTTGCACTGACTGTGACTGAGACTCACACCGTGCTGTGTGTAAACCTTGCACTGACTGTGACTGAGACTCACACCGTGCTGTGTGTAAACCTTGCACTGACTGTGACTGAGACTCACACTGTGCTGTGTGTAAACCTTGCACTGACTGTGACTGAGACTCACACCGTGCTGTGTGTAAACCTTGCACTGACTGTGACTGAGACTCACACCGTGCTGTGTGTAAACCTTGCACTGACTGTGACTGCGACTCACACCGTGCTGTGTGTAAACCTTGCACTGACTGTGACTGAGACTCACGCACTGTGCTGTGTGTAAACCTTGCACTGACTGTGACTGAGACTCACGCACCGTGCTGTGTGTAAACCTTGCACTGACTGTGACTGAGACTCACACCGTGCTGTGTGTAAACCTTGCACTGACTGTGACTGAGACTCACACCGTGCTGTGTGTAAACCTTGCACTGACTGTGACTGAGACTCACACTGTGCTGTGTGTAAACCTTGCACTGACTGTGACTGAGACTCACACACTGTGCTGTGTGTAAACCTTGCACTGGCTGTGACTGAGACTCACGCACTGTGCTGTGTGTAAACCTTGCACTGACTGTGACTGAGACTCACACACCGTGCTGTGTGTAAACCTTGCACTGACTGTGACTGAGACTCACGCACTGTGCTGTGTGTAAACCTTGCACTGACTGTGACTGAGACTCACACCGTGCTGTGTGTAAACCTTGCACTGACTGTGACTGAGACTGATACCGTGCTGTGTGTAAACCTTGCACTGAATGTGACTGAGACTCACACTGTGCTGTGTGTAAACCTTGCACTGACTGTGACTGAGACTCACGCACTGTGCTGTGTGTAAACCTTGCACTGACTGTGACTGAGACTCACGCACTGTGCTGTGTGTAAACCTTGCACTGACTGTGACTGAGACTCACACCGTGCTGTGTGTAATCCTTGCACTGACTGTGACTGAGACTCACACCGTGCTGTGTGTAAACCTTGCACTGACTGTGACTGAGACTCACACTGTGCTGTGTGTAAACCTTGCACTGACTGTGACTGAGACTCACACGGTGCTGTGTGTAAACCTTGCACTGACTGTGACTGAGACTCACACCGTGCTGTGTGTGAACCTTGCACTGACTGTGACTGAGACTCACACTGTGCTGTGTGTAAACCTTGCACTGACTGTGACTGAGACTCACGCACTGTGCTGTGTGTAAACCTTGCACTGACTGTGACTGAGACTCACGCCGTGCTGTGTGTAAACCTTGCACTGACTGTGACTGAGACTCACGCCGTGCTGTGTGTAAACCTTGCACTGACTGTGACTGAGACTCACACCGTGCTGTGTGTGAACCTTGCACTGACTGTGACTGAGACTCACACCGTGCTGTGTGTAAACCTTGCACTGACTGTGACTGAGACTCACGCACCGTGCTGTGTGTAAACCTTGCACTGACTGACTGAGACTCACGCACTGTGCTGTGTGTAAACCTTGCACTGACTGTGACTGAGACTCACGCACCGTGCTGTGTGTAAACCTTGCACTGACTGTGACTGAGACTCACACCGTGCTGTGTGTAAACTTGCACTGACTGTGACTGAGACTCACACCGTGCTGTGTGTAAACCTTGCACTGACTGTGACTGAGACTCACACCGTGCTGTGTGTAAACCTTGCACTGACTGACTGAGACTCACGCACCGTGCTGTGTGTAAACCTTGCACTGACTGTGACTGAGACTCACACCGTGCTGTGTGTAAACCTTGCACTGACTGTGACTGAGACTCACACTGTGCTGTGTGTAAACCTTGCACTGACTGTGACTGAGACTCACACCGTGCTGTGTGTAAACCTTGCACTGACTGTGACTGAGACTCACACTGTGCTGTGTGTAAACCTTGCACTGACTGTGACTGAGACTCACACTGTGCTGTGTGTAAACATTGCACTGACTGTGACTGAGACTCACACACTGTGCTGTGTGTAAACCTTGCACTGACTGACTGAGACTCACGCACCGTGCTGTGTGTAAACCTTGAACTGACTGTGACTGAGACTCACGCACCGTGCTGTGTGTAAACCTTGCACTGACTGTGACTGAGACTCACACCGTGCTGTGTGTAAACCTTGCACTGACTGACTGAGACTCACGCACCATGCTGTGTGTAAACCTTGCACTGACTGTGACTAAGACTCACACCGTGCTGTGTGTAAACCTTGCACTGACTGTGACTGAGACTCACACCGTGCTGTGTGTAAACCTTGCACTGACTGTGACTGAGACTCACGCACTGTGCTGTGTGTAAACCTTGCACTGACTGTGACTGAGACTCACGCACTATGCTGTGTGTAAACCTTGCACTGACTGTGACTGAGACTCACACCGTGCTGTGTGTAAACCTTGCACTGACTGTGACTGAGACTCACACCGTGCTGTGTGTAAACCTTGCACTGACTGTGACTGAGACTCACACCATGCTGTGTGTAAACCTTGCACTGACTGTGACTGAGACTCATGCACTGTGCTGTGTGTAAACCTTGCACTGACTGTGACTGAGACTCACGCACTGTGCTGTGTGTAAACCTTGCACTGACTGTGACTGAGACTCACACACTGTGCTGTGTGTAAACCTTGCACTGACTGACTGAGACTCACGCACTGTGCTGTGTGTAAACCTTGCACTGACTGTGACTGAGACTCACGCACTGTGCTGTGTGTAAACCTTGCACTGACTGTGACTGAGACTCACACCGTGCTGTGTGTAAACCTTGTACTGACTGTGACTGAGACTCACACCGTGCTGTGTGTAAACCTTGCACTGACTGACTGAGACTCACGCACCATGCTGTGTGTAAACCTTGCACTGACTGTGACTAAGACTCACACCGTGCTGTGTGTAAACCTTGCACTGACTGTGACTGAGACTCACACCGTGCTGTGTGTAAACCTTGCACTGACTGTGACTGAGGCTCACGCACTGTGCTGTGTGTAAACCTTGCACTGACTGTGACTGAGACTCACGCCGTGCTGTGTGTAAACCTTGCACTGACTGTGACTGAGACTCACACCGTGCTGTGTGTGAACCTTGCACTGACTGTGACTGAGACTCACACCGTGCTGTGTGTAAACCTTGCACTGACTGTGACTGAGACTCACGCACCGTGCTGTGTGTAAACCTTGCACTGACTGTGACTGAGACTCACACTGTGCTGTGTGTAAACCTTGCACTGACTGTGACTGAGACTCACACCGTGCTGTGTGTAAACCTTGCACTGACTGTGACTGAGACTCACACTGTGCTGTGTGTAAACCTTGCACTGACTGTGACTGAGACTCACACTGTGCTGTGTGTAAACCTTGCACTGACTGTGACTGAGACTCACGCACCGTGCTGTGTATAAACCTTGCACTGACTGTGACTGAGACTCACACACCGTGCTGTGTGTAAACCTTGCACTGACTGTGACTGAGACTCACGCACCGTGCTGTGTGTAAACCTTGCACTGACTGTGACTGAGACTCACACCGTGCTGTGTGTAAACCTTGCACTGACTGTGACTGAGACTCACACCGTGCTGTGTGTAAACCTTGCACTGACTGTGACTGAGACTCACACTGTGCTGTGTGTAAACCTTGCACTGACTGTGACTGAGACTCACACCGTGCTGTGTGTAAACCTTGCACTGACTGTGACTGAGACTCACACCGTGCTGTGTGTAAACCTTGCACTGACTGTGACTGAGACTCACACCGTGCTGTGTGTAAACCTTGCACTGACTGTGACTGAGACTCACGCACTGTTCTGTGTGTAAACCTTGCACTGACTGTGACTGAGACTCACGCACCGTGCTGTGTGTAAACCTTGCACTGACTGTGACTGAGACTCACACCGTGCTGTGTGTAAACCTTGCACTGACTGTGACTGAGACTCACACCGTGCTGTGTGTAAACCTTGCACTGACTGTGACTGAGACTCACACTGTGCTGTGTGTAAACCTTGCACTGACTGTGACTGAGACTCACACACTGTGCTGTGTGTAAACCTTGCACTGACTGTGACTGAGACTCACGCACTGTGCTGTGTGTAAACCTTGCACTGACTGTGACTGAGACTCACACACCGTGCTGTGTGTAAACCTTGCACTGACTGTGACTGAGACTCACGCACTGTGCTGTGTGTAAACCTTGCACTGACTGTGACTGAGACTCACACCGTGCTGTGTGTAAACCTTGCACTGACTGTGACTGAGACTCACACTGTGCTGTGTGTAAACCTTGCACTGACTGTGACTGAGACTCACACCGTGCTGTGTGTAAACCTTGCACTGACTGTGACTGAGACTCACACCGTGCTGTGTGTAAACCTTGCACTGACTGTGACTGAGACTCACGCACCGTGCTGTGTGTAAACCTTGCAATGACTGTGACTGAGACTCAAACTGTGCTGTGTGTAAACCTTGCACTGACTGTGACTGAGACTCACACCGTGCTGTGTGTAAACCTTGCACTGACTGTGACTGAGACTCACGCACTGTGCTGTGTGTAAACCTTGCACTGACTGTGACTGAGACTCACACACTGTGCTGTGTGTAAACCGTGCACTGACTGTGACTGAGACTCACGCCGTGCTGTGTGTAAACCTTGCACTGACTGTGGCTGAGACTCACACCGTGCTGTGTGTAAACCTTGCACTGACTGTGACTGAGACTCACACCGTGCTGTGTGTAAACCTTGCACTGACTGTGACTGAGACTCACGCACTGTGCTGTGTGTAAACCTTGCACTGACTGTGACTGAGACTCACACCGTGCTGTGTGTAAACCTTGCACTGACTGTGACTGAGACTCACACCGTGCTGTGTGTAAACCTTGCACTGACTGTGACTGAGACTCACACACTGTGCTGTGTGTAAACTTTGCACTGACTGTGACTGAGACTCACACCGTGCTGTGTGTAAACCTTGCACTGACTGTGACTGAGACTCACACTGTGCTGTGTGTAAACCTTGCACTGACTGTGACTGAGACTCACACACTGTGCTGTGTGTAAACCTTGCACTGACTGACTGAGACTCACGCACTGTGCTGTGTGTAAACCTTGCACTGACTGTGACTGAGACTCACGCACCGTGCTGTGTGTAAACCTTGCACTGACTGTGACTGAGACTCACACCGTGCTGTGTGTAAACTTGCACTGACTGTGACTGAGACTCACACCGTGCTGTGTGTAAACCTTGCACTGACTGTGACTGAGACTCACACTGTGCTGTGTGTAAACCTTGCACTGACTGTGACTGAGACTCACACCGTGCTGTGTGTAAACCTTGCACTGACTGTGACTGAGACTCACACTGTGCTGTGTGTAAACCTTGCACTGACTGTGACTGAGACTCACACTGTGCTGTGTGTAAACCTTGCACTGACTGTGACTGAGACTCACACACTGTGCTGTGTGTAAACCTTGCACTGACTGACTGAGACTCACGCACCGTGCTGTGTGTAAACCTTGAACTGACTGTGACTGAGACTCACGCACCGTGCTGTGTGTAAACCTTGCACTGACTGTGACTGAGACTCACACCGTGCTGTGTGTAAACCTTGCACTGACTGACTGAGACTCACGCACCATGCTGTGTGTAAACCTTGCACTGACTGTGACTAAGACTCACACCGTGCTGTGTGTAAACCTTGCACTGACTGTGACTGAGACTCACACCGTGCTGTGTGTAAACCTTGCACTGACTGTGACTGAGACTCACGCACTGTGCTGTGTGTAAACCTTGCACTGACTGTGACTGAGACTCACGCACTATGCTGTGTGTAAACCTTGCACTGACTGTGACTGAGACTCACACCGTGCTGTGTGTAAACCTTGCACTGACTGTGACTGAGACTCACACCGTGCTGTGTGTAAACCTTGCACTGACTGTGACTGAGACTCACACCATGCTGTGTGTAAACCTTGCACTGACTGTGACTGAGACTCATGCACTGTGCTGTGTGTAAACCTTGCACTGACTGTGACTGAGACTCACGCACTGTGCTGTGTGTAAACCTTGCACTGACTGTGACTGAGACTCACACACTGTGCTGTGTGTAAACCTTGCACTGACTGACTGAGACTCACGCACTGTGCTGTGTGTAAACCTTGCACTGACTGTGACTGAGACTCACGCACTGTGCTGTGTGTAAACCTTGCACTGACTGTGACTGAGACTCACACCGTGCTGTGTGTAAACCTTGTACTGACTGTGACTGAGACTCACACCGTGCTGTGTGTAAACCTTGCACTGACTGACTGAGACTCACGCACCATGCTGTGTGTAAACCTTGCACTGACTGTGACTAAGACTCACACCGTGCTGTGTGTAAACCTTGCACTGACTGTGACTGAGACTCACACCGTGCTGTGTGTAAACCTTGCACTGACTGTGACTGAGGCTCACGCACTGTGCTGTGTGTAAACCTTGCACTGACTGTGACTGAGACTCACGCCGTGCTGTGTGTAAACCTTGCACTGACTGTGACTGAGACTCACACCGTGCTGTGTGTGAACCTTGCACTGACTGTGACTGAGACTCACACCGTGCTGTGTGTAAACCTTGCACTGACTGTGACTGAGACTCACGCACCGTGCTGTGTGTAAACCTTGCACTGACTGTGACTGAGACTCACACTGTGCTGTGTGTAAACCTTGCACTGACTGTGACTGAGACTCACACCGTGCTGTGTGTAAACCTTGCACTGACTGTGACTGAGACTCACACTGTGCTGTGTGTAAACCTTGCACTGACTGTGACTGAGACTCACACTGTGCTGTGTGTAAACCTTGCACTGACTGTGACTGAGACTCACGCACCGTGCTGTGTATAAACCTTGCACTGACTGTGACTGAGACTCACACACCGTGCTGTGTGTAAACCTTGCACTGACTGTGACTGAGACTCACGCACCGTGCTGTGTGTAAACCTTGCACTGACTGTGACTGAGACTCACACCGTGCTGTGTGTAAACCTTGCACTGACTGTGACTGAGACTCACACCGTGCTGTGTGTAAACCTTGCACTGACTGTGACTGAGACTCACACTGTGCTGTGTGTAAACCTTGCACTGACTGTGACTGAGACTCACACCGTGCTGTGTGTAAACCTTGCACTGACTGTGACTGAGACTCACACCGTGCTGTGTGTAAACCTTGCACTGACTGTGACTGAGACTCACACCGTGCTGTGTGTAAACCTTGCACTGACTGTGACTGAGACTCACGCACTGTTCTGTGTGTAAACCTTGCACTGACTGTGACTGAGACTCACGCACCGTGCTGTGTGTAAACCTTGCACTGACTGTGACTGAGACTCACACCGTGCTGTGTGTAAACCTTGCACTGACTGTGACTGAGACTCACACCGTGCTGTGTGTAAACCTTGCACTGACTGTGACTGAGACTCACACTGTGCTGTGTGTAAACCTTGCACTGACTGTGACTGAGACTCACACACTGTGCTGTGTGTAAACCTTGCACTGACTGTGACTGAGACTCACGCACTGTGCTGTGTGTAAACCTTGCACTGACTGTGACTGAGACTCACACACCGTGCTGTGTGTAAACCTTGCACTGACTGTGACTGAGACTCACGCACTGTGCTGTGTGTAAACCTTGCACTGACTGTGACTGAGACTCACACCGTGCTGTGTGTAAACCTTGCACTGACTGTGACTGAGACTCACACTGTGCTGTGTGTAAACCTTGCACTGACTGTGACTGAGACTCACACCGTGCTGTGTGTAAACCTTGCACTGACTGTGACTGAGACTCACACCGTGCTGTGTGTAAACCTTGCACTGACTGTGACTGAGACTCACGCACCGTGCTGTGTGTAAACCTTGCAATGACTGTGACTGAGACTCAAACTGTGCTGTGTGTAAACCTTGCACTGACTGTGACTGAGACTCACACCGTGCTGTGTGTAAACCTTGCACTGACTGTGACTGAGACTCACGCACTGTGCTGTGTGTAAACCTTGCACTGACTGTGACTGAGACTCACACACTGTGCTGTGTGTAAACCGTGCACTGACTGTGACTGAGACTCACGCCGTGCTGTGTGTAAACCTTGCACTGACTGTGGCTGAGACTCACACCGTGCTGTGTGTAAACCTTGCACTGACTGTGACTGAGACTCACACCGTGCTGTGTGTAAACCTTGCACTGACTGTGACTGAGACTCACGCACTGTGCTGTGTGTAAACCTTGCACTGACTGTGACTGAGACTCACACCGTGCTGTGTGTAAACCTTGCACTGACTGTGACTGAGACTCACACCGTGCTGTGTGTAAACCTTGCACTGACTGTGACTGAGACTCACACACTGTGCTGTGTGTAAACTTTGCACTGACTGTGACTGAGACTCACACCGTGCTGTGTGTAAACCTTGCACTGACTGTGACTGAGACTCACACTGTGCTGTGTGTAAACCTTGCACTGACTGTGACTGAGACTCACACACTGTGCTGTGTGTAAACCTTGCACTGACTGACTGAGACTCACGCACTGTGCTGTGTGTAAACCTTGCACTGACTGTGACTGAGACTCACGCACCGTGCTGTGTGTAAACCTTGCACTGACTGTGACTGAGACTCACACCGTGCTGTGTGTAAACTTGCACTGACTGTGACTGAGACTCACACCGTGCTGTGTGTAAACCTTGCACTGACTGTGACTGAGACTCACACCGTGCTGTGTGTAAACCTTGCACTGACTGACTGAGACTCACGCACCGTGCTGTGTGTAAACCTTGCACTGACTGTGACTGAGACTTACACCGTGCTGTGTGTAAACCTTGCACTGACTGTGACTGAGACTCACACTGTGCTGTGTGTAAACCTTGCACTGACTGTGACTGAGACTCACACCGTGCTGTGTGTAAACCTTGCACTGACTGTGACTGAGACTCACACTGTGCTGTGTGTAAACCTTGCACTGACTGTGACTGAGACTCACACTGTGCTGTGTGTAAACCTTGCACTGACTGTGACTGAGACTCACACACTGTGCTGTGTGTAAACCTTGCACTGACTGACTGAGACTCACGCACCGTGCTGTGTGTAAACCTTGAACTGACTGTGACTGAGACTCACGCACTGTGCTGTGTGTAAACCTTGCACTGACTGTGACTGAGACTCACACCGTGCTGTGTGTAAACCTTGCACTGACTGTGACTGAGACTCACACCGTGCTGTGTGTAAACCTTGCACTGACTGACTGAGACTCACGCACCATGCTGTGTGTAAACCTTGCACTGACTGTGACTAAGACTCACACCGTGCTGTGTGTAAACCTTGCACTGACTGTGACTGAGACTCACACCGTGCTGTGTGTAAACCTTGCACTGACTGTGACTGAGACTCACGCACTGTGCTGTGTGTAAACCTTGCACTGACTGTGACTGAGACTCACGCACTATGCTGTGTGTAAACCTTGCACTGACTGTGACTGAGACTCACACCGTGCTGTGTGTAAACCTTGCACTGACTGTGACTGAGACTCACACCGTGCTGTGTGTAAACCTTGCACTGACTGTGACTGAGACTCACACCATGCTGTGTGTAAACCTTGCACTGACTGTGACTGAGACTCATGCACTGTGCTGTGTGTAAACCTTGCACTGACTGTGACTGAGACTCACGCACTGTGCTGTGTGTAAACCTTGCACTGACTGTGACTGAGACTCACACACTGTGCTGTGTGTAAACCTTGCACTGACTGACTGAGACTCACGCACTGTGCTGTGTGTAAACCTTGCACTGACTGTGACTGAGACTCACGCACTGTGCTGTGTGTAAACCTTGCACTGACTGTGACTGAGACTCACACCGTGCTGTGTGTAAACCTTGTACTGACTGTGACTGAGACTCACACCGTGCTGTGTGTAAACCTTGCACTGACTGACTGAGACTCACGCACCATGCTGTGTGTAAACCTTGCACTGACTGTGACTAAGACTCACACCGTGCTGTGTGTAAACCTTGCACTGACTGTGACTGAGACTCACACCGTGCTGTGTGTAAACCTTGCACTGACTGTGACTGAGGCTCACGCACTGTGCTGTGTGTAAACCTTGCACTGACTGTGACTGAGACTCACGCACTGTGCTGTGTGTAAACCTTGCACTGACTGTGACTGAGACTCACACTGTGCTGTGTGTAAACCTTGCACTGACTGTGACTGAGACTCACACCGTGCTGTGTGTAAACCTTGCACTGACTGTGACTGAGACTCACACCGTGCTGTGTGTAAACCTTGCACTGACTGTGACTGAGACTCACGCACTGTGCTGTGTGTAAACCTTGCACTGACTGTGACTGAGACTCACACCGTGCTGTGTGTAAACTTGCACTGACTGTGACTGAGACTCACACCGTGCTGTGTGTAAACCTTGCACTGACTGTGACTGAGACTCACACCGTGCTGTGTGTAAACCTTGCACTGACTGACTGAGACTCACGCACCGTGCTGTATGTAAACCTTGCACTGACTGTGACTGAGACTCACACCGTGCTGTGTGTAAACCTTGCACTGACTGTGACTGAGACTCACACTGTGCTGTGTGTAAACCTTGCACTGACTGTGACTGAGACTCACACCGTGCTGTGTGTAAACCTTGCACTGACTGTGACTGAGACTCACACTGTGCTGTGTGTAAACCTTGCACTGACTGTGACTGAGACTCACACTGTGCTGTGTGTAAACCTTGCACTGACTGTGACTGAGACTCACACACTGTGCTGTGTGTAAACCTTGCACTGACTGACTGAGACTCACGCACCGTGCTGTGTGTAAACCTTGAACTGACTGTGACTGAGACTCACGCACTGTGCTGTGTGTAAACCTTGCACTGACTGTGACTGAGACTCACACCGTGCTGTGTGTAAACCATGCACTGACTGTGACTGAGACTCACACCGTGCTGTGTGTAAACCTTGCACTGACTGACTGAGACTCACGCACCATGCTGTGTGTAAACCTTGCACTGACTGTGACTGAGACTCACACCGTGCTGTGTGTAAACCTTGCACTGACTGTGACTGAGACTCACACCGTGCTGTGTGTAAACCTTGCACTGACTGTGACTGAGACTCACACTGTGCTGTGTGTAAACCTTGCACTGACTGTGACTGAGACTCACACTGTGCTGTGTGTAAACCTTGCACTGACTGTGACTGAGACTCACACACTGTGCTGTGTGTAAACCTTGCACTGACTGACTGAGACTCACGCACCGTGCTGTGTGTAAACCTTGAACTGACTGTGACTGAGACTCACGCACTGTGCTGTGTGTAAACCTTGCACTGACTGTGACTGAGACTCACACCGTGCTGTGTGTAAACCTTGCACTGACTGTGACTGAGACTCACACCGTGCTGTGTGTAAACCTTGCACTGACTGACTGAGACTCACGCACCATGCTGTGTGTAAACCTTGCACTGACTGTGACTAAGACTCACACCGTGCTGTGTGTAAACCTTGCACTGACTGTGACTGAGACTCACACCGTGCTGTGTGTAAACCTTGCACTGACTGTGACTGAGACTCACGCACTGTGCTGTGTGTAAACCTTGCACTGACTGTGACTGAGACTCACGCACTATGCTGTGTGTAAACCTTGCACTGACTGTGACTGAGACTCACACCGTGCTGTGTGTAAACCTTGCACTGACTGTGACTGAGACTCACACCGTGCTGTGTGTAAACCTTGCACTGACTGTGACTGAGACTCACACCATGCTGTGTGTAAACCTTGCACTGACTGTGACTGAGACTCATGCACTGTGCTGTGTGTAAACCTTGCACTGACTGTGACTGAGACTCACGCACTGTGCTGTGTGTAAACCTTGCACTGACTGTGACTGAGACTCACACACTGTGCTGTGTGTAAACCTTGCACTGACTGACTGAGACTCACGCACTGTGCTGTGTGTAAACCTTGCACTGACTGTGACTGAGACTCACGCACTGTGCTGTGTGTAAACCTTGCACTGACTGTGACTGAGACTCACACCGTGCTGTGTGTAAACCTTGTACTGACTGTGACTGAGACTCACACCGTGCTGTGTGTAAACCTTGCACTGACTGACTGAGACTCACGCACCATGCTGTGTGTAAACCTTGCACTGACTGTGACTAAGACTCACACCGTGCTGTGTGTAAACCTTGCACTGACTGTGACTGAGACTCACACCGTGCTGTGTGTAAACCTTGCACTGACTGTGACTGAGGCTCACGCACTGTGCTGTGTGTAAACCTTGCACTGACTGTGACTGAGACTCACGCACTGTGCTGTGTGTAAACCTTGCACTGACTGTGACTGAGACTCACACTGTGCTGTGTGTAAACCTTGCACTGACTGTGACTGAGACTCACACCGTGCTGTGTGTAAACCTTGCACTGACTGTGACTGAGACTCACACCGTGCTGTGTGTAAACCTTGCACTGACTGACTGAGACTCACGCACCGTGCTGTATGTAAACCTTGCACTGACTGTGACTGAGACTCACACCGTGCTGTGTGTAAACCTTGCACTGACTGTGACTGAGACTCACACTGTGCTGTGTGTAAACCTTGCACTGACTGTGACTGAGACTCACACCGTGCTGTGTGTAAACCTTGCACTGACTGTGACTGAGACTCACACTGTGCTGTGTGTAAACCTTGCACTGACTGTGACTGAGACTCACACTGTGCTGTGTGTAAACCTTGCACTGACTGTGACTGAGACTCACACACTGTGCTGTGTGTAAACCTTGCACTGACTGACTGAGACTCACGCACCGTGCTGTGTGTAAACCTTGAACTGACTGTGACTGAGACTCACGCACTGTGCTGTGTGTAAACCTTGCACTGACTGTGACTGAGACTCACACCGTGCTGTGTGTAAACCTTGCACTGACTGTGACTGAGACTCACACCGTGCTGTGTGTAAACCTTGCACTGACTGACTGAGACTCACGCACCATGCTGTGTGTAAACCTTGCACTGACTGTGACTAAGACTCACACCGTGCTGTGTGTAAACCTTGCACTGACTGTGACTGAGACTCACACCGTGCTGTGTGTAAACCTTGCACTGACTGTAACTGAGACTCACGCACTGTGCTGTGTGTAAACCTTGCACTGACTGTGACTGAGACTCACGCACTATGCTGTGTGTAAACCTTGCACTGACTGTGACTGAGACTCACACCGTGCTGTGTGTAAACCTTGCACTGACTGTGACTGAGACTCACACCGTGCTGTGTGTAAACCTTGCACTGACTGTGACTGAGACTCACACCATGCTGTGTGTAAACCTTGCACTGACTGTGACTGAGACTCATGCACTGTGCTGTGTGTAAACCTTGCACTGACTGTGACTGAGACTCACGCACTGTGCTGTGTGTAAACCTTGCACTGACTGTGACTGAGACTCACACACTGTGCTGTGTGTAAACCTTGCACTGACTGACTGAGACTCACGCACTGTGCTGTGTGTAAACCTTGCACTGACTGTGACTGAGACTCACGCACTGTGCTGTGTGTAAACCTTGCACTGACTGTGACTGAGACTCACACCGTGCTGTGTGTAAACCTTGCACTGACTGTGACTGAGGCTCACGCACTGTGCTGTGTGTAAACCTTGCACTGACTGTGACTGAGACTCACGCACCGTGCTGTGTGTAAACCTTGCACTGACTGTGACTGAGACTCACACCGTGCTGTGTGTAAACCTTGCACTGACTGTGACTGAGGCTCACGCACTGTGCTGTGTGTAAACCTTGCACTGACTGTGACTGAGACTCACGCACTGTGCTGTGTGTAAACCTTGCACTGACTGTGACTGAGACTCACACTGTGCTGTGTGTAAACCTTGCACTGACTGTGACTGAGACTCACACCGTGCTGTGTGTAAACCTTGCACTGACTGTGACTGAGACTCACACCGTGCTGTGTGTAAACCTTGCACTGACTGACTGAGACTCACGCACCGTGCTGTATGTAAACCTTGCACTGACTGTGACTGAGACTCACACCGTGCTGTGTGTAAACCTTGCACTGACTGTGACTGAGACTCACACTGTGCTGTGTGTAAACCTTGCACTGACTGTGACTGAGACTCACACCGTGCTGTGTGTAAACCTTGCACTGACTGTGACTGAGACTCACACTGTGCTGTGTGTAAACCTTGCACTGACTGTGACTGAGACTCACACTGTGCTGTGTGTAAACCTTGCACTGACTGTGACTGAGACTCACACACTGTGCTGTGTGTAAACCTTGCACTGACTGACTGAGACTCACGCACCGTGCTGTGTGTAAACCTTGAACTGACTGTGACTGAGACTCACGCACTGTGCTGTGTGTAAACCTTGCACTGACTGTGACTGAGACTCACACCGTGCTGTGTGTAAACCTTGCACTGACTGTGACTGAGACTCACACCGTGCTGTGTGTAAACCTTGCACTGACTGACTGAGACTCACGCACCATGCTGTGTGTAAACCTTGCACTGACTGTGACTAAGACTCACACCGTGCTGTGTGTAAACCTTGCACTGACTGTGACTGAGACTCACACCGTGCTGTGTGTAAACCTTGCACTGACTGTAACTGAGACTCACGCACTGTGCTGTGTGTAAACCTTGCACTGACTGTGACTGAGACTCACGCACTATGCTGTGTGTAAACCTTGCACTGACTGTGACTGAGACTCACACCGTGCTGTGTGTAAACCTTGCACTGACTGTGACTGAGACTCACACCGTGCTGTGTGTAAACCTTGCACTGACTGTGACTGAGACTCACACCATGCTGTGTGTAAACCTTGCACTGACTGTGACTGAGACTCATGCACTGTGCTGTGTGTAAACCTTGCACTGACTGTGACTGAGACTCACGCACTGTGCTGTGTGTAAACCTTGCACTGACTGTGACTGAGACTCACACACTGTGCTGTGTGTAAACCTTGCACTGACTGACTGAGACTCACGCACTGTGCTGTGTGTAAACCTTGCACTGACTGTGACTGAGACTCACGCACTGTGCTGTGTGTAAACCTTGCACTGACTGTGACTGAGACTCACACCGTGCTGTGTGTAAACCTTGCACTGACTGTGACTGAGGCTCACGCACTGTGCTGTGTGTAAACCTTGCACTGACTGTGACTGAGACTCACGCACTGTGCTGTGTGTAAACCTTGCACTGACTGTGACTGAGACTCACACCGTGCTGTGTGTAAACCTTGCACTGACTGTGACTGAGACTCACACCGTGCTGTGTGTAAACCTTGCACTGACTGACTGAGACTCACGCACCATGCTGTGTGTAAACCTTGCACTGACTGTGACTAAGACTCACACCGTGCTGTGTGTAAACTTGCACTGACTGTGACTGAGACTCACACCGTGCTGTGTGTAAACCTTGCACTGACTGTGACTGAGACTCACGCACTGTGCTGTGTGTAAACCTTGCACTGACTGTGACTGAGACTCACGCACTATGCTGTGTGTAAACCTTGCACTGACTGTGACTGAGACTCACACTGTGCTGTGTGTAAACCTTGCACTGACTGTGACTGAGACTCACACCGTGCTGTGTGTAAACCTTGCACTGACTGTGACTGAGACTCACACCATGCTGTGTGTAAACCTTGCACTGACTGTGACTGAGACTCATGCACTGTGCTGTGTGTAAACCTTGCACTGACTGTGACTGAGACTCACGCACTGTGCTGTGTGTAAACCTTGCACTGACTGTGACTGAGACTCACACCGTGCTGTGTGTAAACCTTGCACTGACTGTGACTGAGACTCACGCACTGTGCTGTGTGTAAACCTTGCACTGACTGTGACTGAGACTCACACCGTGCTGTGTGTAAACCTTGCACTGACTGTGACTGAGACTCACGCACTGTGCTGTGTGTAAACCTTGCACTGACTGTGACTGAGACTCACACCGTGCTATGTGTAAACCTTGCACTGACTGTGACTGAGACTCACACCGTGCTGTGTGTAAACCTTGCACTGACTGTGACTGAGACTCACACCGTGCTGTGTGTAAACCTTGCACTGACTGTGACTGAGACTCACACACTGTGCTGTGTGTAAACTTTGCACTGACTGTGACTGAGACTCACGCACTGTGCTGTGTGTAAACCTTGCACTGACTGTGACTGAGACTCACACCGTGCTGTGTGTAAACCTTGCACTGACTGTGACTGAGACTCACACTGTGCTGTGTGTAAACCTTGCACTGACTGTGACTGAGACTCACACTGTGCTGTGTGTAAACCTTGCACTGACTGTGACTGAGACTCACACTGTGCTGTGTGTAAACCTTGCACTGACTGTGACTGAGACTCACACCGTGCTGTGTGTAAACCTTGCACTGACTGTGACTGAGACTCACACTGTGCTGTGTGTAAACCTTGCACTGACTGTGACTGAGACTCACACCGTGCTGTGTGTAAACCTTGCACTGACTGTGACTGAGACTCACGCACCATGCTGTGTGTAAACCTTGCACTGACTGTGACTGAGACTCACACCGTGCTGTGTGTAAACTTGCACTGACTGTGACTGAGACTCACACCGTGCTGTGTGTAAACCTTGCACTGACTGTGACTGAGACTCACGCACTGTGCTGTGTGTAAACCTTGCACTGACTGTGACTGAGACTCACGCACTGTGCTGTGTGTAAACCTTGCACTGACTGTGACTGAGACTCACACTGTGCTGTGTGTAAACCTTGCACTGACTGTGACTGAGACTCACACTGTGCTGTGTGTAAACCTTGCACTGACTGTGACTGAGACTCACACACTGTGCTGTGTGTAAACCTTGCACTGACTGACTGAGACTCACGCACCGTGCTGTGTGTAAACCTTGCACTGACTGTGACTGAGACTCACGCACTGTGCTGTGTGTAAACCTTGCACTGACTGTGACTGAGACTCACACCGTGCTGTGTGTAAACCTTGCACTGACTGTGACTGAGACTCACACCGTGCTGTGTGTAAACCTTGCACTGACTGACTGAGACTCACGCACCATGCTGTGTGTAAACCTTGCACTGACTGTGACTAAGACTCACACCGTGCTGTGTGTAAACTTGCACTGACTGTGACTGAGACTCACAGCGTGCTGTGTGTAAACCTTGCACTGACTGTGACTGAGACTCACACCATGCTGTGTGTAAACCTTGCACTGACTGTGACTGAGACTCATGCACTGTGCTGTGTGTAAACCTTGCACTGACTGTGACTGAGACTCACGCACTGTGCTGTGTGTAAACCTTGCACTGACTGTGACTGAGACTCACACCGTGCTGTGTGTAAACCTTGCACTGACTGTGACTGAGACTCACGCACTGTGCTGTGTGTAAACCTTGCACTGACTGTGACTGAGACTCACACCGTGCTGTGTGTAAACCTTGCACTGACTGTGACTGAGACTCACACCGTGCTGTGTGTAAAACTTGCACTGACTGTGACTGAGACTCACGCACTGTGCTGTGTGTAAACCTTGCACTGACTGTGACTGAGACTCACACCGTGCTATGTGTAAACCTTGCACTGACTGTGACTGAGACTCACACCGTGCTGTGTGTAAACCTTGCACTGACTGTGACTGAGACTCATGCACTGTGCTGTGTGTAAACCTTGCACTGACTGTGACTGAGACCCACGCACTATGCTGTGTGTAAACCTTGCACTGACTGTGACTGAGACTCACACACTGTGCTGTGTGTAAACCTTGCACTGACTGTGACTGAGACTCACACCGTGCTGTGTGTAAACCTTGCACTGACTGTGACTGAGACTCACACCGTGCTGTGTGTAAACCTTGCACTGACTGTGACTGAGACTCACACCGTGCTGTGTGTAAACCTTGCACTGACTGTGACTGAGACTCACACCGTGCTGTGTGTAAACCTTGCACTGACTGTGACTGAGACTCACGCACCGTGCTGTGTGTAAACCTTGCACTGACTGTGACTGAGACTCACACCGTGCTGTGTGTAAACCTTGCACTGACTGTGACTGAGACTCACGCACTGTGCTGTGTGTAAACCTTGCACTGACTGTGACTGAGACTCACGCACTGTGCTGTGTGTAAACCTTGCACTGACTGTGACTGAGACTCCCGCACCGTGCTGTGTGTAAACCTTGCACTGACTGTGACTGAGACTCACACCGTGCTGTGTGTAAACCTTGCACTGACTGTGACTGAGACTCACACCGTGCTGTGTGTAAACCTTGCACTGACTGTGACTGAGACTCACACACTGTGCTGTGTGTAAACTTTGCACTGACTGTGACTGAGACTCACGCACTGTGCTGTGTGTAAACCTTGCACTGACTGTGACTGAGACTCACACCGTGCTGTGTGTAAACCTTGCACTGACTGTGACTGAGACTCACACTGTGCTGTGTGTAAACCTTGCACTGACTGTGACTGAGACTCACACTGTGCTGTGTGTAAACCTTGCACTGACTGTGACTGAGACTCACACTGTGCTGTGTGTAAACCTTGCACTGACTGTGACTGAGACTCACACCGTGCTGTGTGTAAACCTTGCACTGACTGTGACTGAGACTCACACTGTGCTGTGTGTAAACCTTGCACTGACTGTGACTGAGACTCACACCGTGCTGTGTGTAAACCTTGCACAGACTGTGACTGAGACTCACGCACCGTGCTGTGTGTAAACCTTGCACTGACTGTGACTGAGACTCACACCGTGCTGTGTGTAAACTTGCACTGACTGTGACTGAGACTCACACCGTGCTGTGTGTAAACCTTGCACTGACTGTGACTGAGACTCACACTGTGCTGTGTGTAAACCTTGCACTGACTGTGACTGAGACTCACACTGTGCTGTGTGTAAACCTTGCACTGACTGTGACTGAGACTCACACACTGTGCTGTGTGTAAACCTTGTACTGACTGACTGAGACTCACGCACTGTGCTGTGTGTAAACCTTGCACTGACTGTGACTGAGACTCACGCACTGTGCTGTGTGTAAACCTTGCACTGACTGTGACTGAGACTCACACTGTGCTGTGTGTAAACCTTGTACTGACTGTGACTGAGACTCACACCGTGCTGTGTGTAAACCTTGCACTGACTGACTGAGACTCACGCACCATGCTGTGTGTAAACCTTGCACTGACTGTGACTAAGACTCACACCGTGCTGTGTGTAAACCTTGCACTGACTGTGACTGAGACTCACACCGTGCTGTGTGTAAACCTTGCACTGACTGTGACTGAGGCTCACGCACTGTGCTGTGTGTAAACCTTGCACTGACTGTGACTGAGACTCACGCACTGTGCTGTGTGTAAACCTTGCACTGACTGTGACTGAGACTCACACTGTGCTGTGTGTAAACCTTGCACTGACTGTGACTGAGACTCACACCGTGCTGTGTGTAAACCTTGCACTGACTGTGACTGAGACTCACACCGTGCTGTGTGTAAACCTTGCACTGACTGTGACTGAGACTCACGCACTGTGCTGTGTGTAAACCTTGCACTGACTGTGACTGAGACTCACGCACTGTGCTGTGTGTAAACCTTGCACTGACTGTGACTGAGACTCACACTGTGCTGTGTGTAAACCTTGCACTGACTGTGACTGAGACTCACGCACTGTGCTGTGTGTAAACCTTGCACTGACTGTGACTGAGACTCACACTGTGCTGTGTGTAAACCTTGCACTGACTGTGACTGAGACTCACACCGTGCTGTGTGTAAACCTTGCACTGACTGTGACTGAGACTCACACCGTGCTGTGTGTAAACCTTGCACTGACTGTGACTGAGACTCACGCACTGTGCTGTGTGTAAACCTTGCACTGACTGTGACTGAGACTCACGCACTGTGCTGTGTGTAAACCTTGCACTGACTGTGACTGAGACTCACACTGTGCTGTGTGTAAACCTTGCACTGACTGTGACTGAGACTCACACTGTGCTGTGTGTAAACCTTGCACTGACTGTGACTGAGACTCACACACTGTGCTGTGTGTAAACCTTGCACTGACTGACTGAGACTCACGCACCGTGCTGTGTGTAAACCTTGCACTGACTGTGACTGAGACTCACGCACTGTGCTGTGTGTAAACCTTGCACTGACTGTGACTGAGACTCACACCGTGCTGTGTGTAAACCTTGCACTGACTGTGACTGAGACTCACACCGTGCTGTGTGTAAACCTTGCACTGACTGACTGAGACTCACGCACCATGCTGTGTGTAAACCTTGCACTGACTGTGACTAAGACTCACACCGTGCTGTGTGTAAACTTGCACTGACTGTGACTGAGACTCACACCGTGCTGTGTGTAAACCTTGCACTGACTGTGACTGAGACTCACACCATGCTGTGTGTAAACCTTGCACTGACTGTGACTGAGACTCATGCACTGTGCTGTGTGTAAACCTTGCACTGACTGTGACTGAGACTCACGCACTGTGCTGTGTGTAAACCTTGCACTGACTGTGACTGAGACTCACACCGTGCTGTGTGTAAACCTTGCACTGACTGTGACTGAGACTCACGCACTGTGCTGTGTGTAAACCTTGCACTGACTGTGACTGAGACTCACACCGTGCTGTGTGTAAACCTTGCACTGACTGTGACTGAGACTCACACCGTGCTGTGTGTAAAACTTGCACTGACTGTGACTGAGACTCACGCACTGTGCTGTGTGTAAACCTTGCACTGACTGTGACTGAGACTCACACCGTGCTATGTGTAAACCTTGCACTGACTGTGACTGAGACTCACACCGTGCTGTGTGTAAACCTTGCACTGACTGTGACTGAGACTCATGCACTGTGCTGTGTGTAAACCTTGCACTGACTGTGACTGAGACCCACGCACTATGCTGTGTGTAAACCTTGCACTGACTGTGACTGAGACTCACACACTGTGCTGTGTGTAAACCTTGCACTGACTGTGACTGAGACTCACACAGTGCTGTGTGTAAACCTTGCACTGACTGTGACTGAGACTCACACCGTGCTGTGTGTAAACCTTGCACTGACTGTGACTGAGACTCACACCGTGCTGTGTGTAAACCTTGCACTGACTGTGACTGAGACTCACACCGTGCTGTGTGTAAACCTTGCACTGACTGTGACTGAGACTCACGCACCGTGCTGTGTGTAAACCTTGCACTGACTGTGACTGAGACTCACACCGTGCTGTGTGTAAACCTTGCACTGACTGTGACTGAGACTCACGCACTGTGCTGTGTGTAAACCTTGCACTGACTGTGACTGAGACTCACGCACTGTGCTGTGTGTAAACCTTGCACTGACTGTGACTGAGACTCACGCACCGTGCTGTGTGTAAACCTTGCACTGACTGTGACTGAGACTCACACCGTGCTGTGTGTAAACCTTGCACTGACTGTGACTGAGACTCACACCGTGCTGTGTGTAAACCTTGCACTGACTGTGACTGAGACTCACACACTGTGCTGTGTGTAAACTTTGCACTGACTGTGACTGAGACTCACGCACTGTGCTGTGTGTAAACCTTGCACTGACTGTGACTGAGACTCACACCGTGCTGTGTGTAAACCTTGCACTGACTGTGACTGAGACTCACACTGTGCTGTGTGTAAACCTTGCACTGACTGTGACTGAGACTCACACTGTGCTGTGTGTAAACCTTGCACTGACTGTGACTGAGACTCACACTGTGCTGTGTGTAAACCTTGCACTGACTGTGACTGAGACTCACACCGTGCTGTGTGTAAACCTTGCACTGACTGTGACTGAGACTCACACTGTGCTGTGTGTAAACCTTGCACTGACTGTGACTGAGACTCACACCGTGCTGTGTGTAAACCTTGCACAGACTGTGACTGAGACTCATGCACCGTGCTGTGTGTAAACCTTGCACTGACTGTGACTGAGACTCACACCGTGCTGTGTGTAAACTTGCACTGACTGTGACTGAGACTCACACCGTGCTGTGTGTAAACCTTGCACTGACTGTGACTGAGACTCACACTGTGCTGTGTGTAAACCTTGCACTGACTGTGACTGAGACTCACACTGTGCTGTGTGTAAACCTTGCACTGACTGTGACTGAGACTCACACACTGTGCTGTGTGTAAACCTTGTACTGACTGACTGAGACTCACGCACTGTGCTGTGTGTAAACCTTGCACTGACTGTGACTGAGACTCACGCACTGTGCTGTGTGTAAACCTTGCACTGACTGTGACTGAGACTCACACTGTGCTGTGTGTAAACCTTGTACTGACTGTGACTGAGACTCACACCGTGCTGTGTGTAAACCTTGCACTGACTGACTGAGACTCACGCACCATGCTGTGTGTAAACCTTGCACTGACTGTGACTAAGACTCACACCGTGCTGTGTGTAAACCTTGCACTGACTGTGACTGAGACTCACACCGTGCTGTGTGTAAACCTTGCACTGACTGTGACTGAGGCTCACGCACTGTGCTGTGTGTAAACCTTGCACTGACTGTGACTGAGACTCACGCACTGTGCTGTGTGTAAACCTTGCACTGACTGTGACTGAGACTCACACTGTGCTGTGTGTAAACCTTGCACTGACTGTGACTGAGACTCACACCGTGCTGTGTGTAAACCTTGCACTGACTGTGACTGAGACTCACACCGTGCTGTGTGTAAACCTTGCACTGACTGTGACTGAGACTCACGCACTGTGCTGTGTGTAAACCTTGCACTGACTGTGACTGAGACTCACGCACTGTGCTGTGTGTAAACCTTGCACTGACTGTGACTGAGACTCACACTGTGCTGTGTGTAAACCTTGCACTGACTGTGACTGAGACTCACGCACTGTGCTGTGTGTAAACCTTGCACTGACTGTGACTGAGACTCACACTGTGCTGTGTGTAAACCTTGCACTGACTGTGACTGAGACTCACACCGTGCTGTGTGTAAACCTTGCACTGACTGTGACTGAGACTCACACCGTGCTGTGTGTAAACCTTGCACTGACTGTGACTGAGACTCACGCACTGTGCTGTGTGTAAACCTTGCACTGACTGTGACTGAGACTCACGCACTGTGCTGTGTGTAAACCTTGCACTGACTGTGACTGAGACTCACACTGTGCTGTGTGTAAACCTTGCACTGACTGTGACTGAGACTCACACCGTGCTGTGTGTAAACCTTGCACTGACTGTGACTGAGACTCACACCGTGCTGTGTGTAAACCTTGCACTGACTGTGACTGAGACTCACGCACTGTGCTATGTGTAAACCTTGCACTGACTGTGACTGAGACTCACACCGTGCTGTGTGTAAACCTTGCACTGACTGTGACTGAGACTCACGCACTATGCTGTGTGTAAACCTTGCACTGACTGTGACTGAGACTCACGCACTGTGCTGTGTGTAAACCTTGCACTGACTGTGACTGAGACTCACACTGTTCTGTGTGTAAACCTTGCACTGACTGTGACTGAGACTCACACCGTGCTGTGTGTAAACCTTGCACTGACTGTGACTGAGACTCACGCACTATGCTGTGTGTAAACCTTGCACTGACTGTGACTGAGACTCACACTGTGCTGTGTGTAAACCTTGCACTGACTGTGACTGAGACTCACGCACTGTGCTGTGTGTAAACCTTGCACTGACTGTGACTGAGACTCACGCACTGTGCTGTGTGTAAACCTTGCACTGACTGTGACTGAGACTCACACCGTGCTGTGTGTAAACCTTGCACTGACTGTGACTGAGACTCACGCACTGTGCTGTGTGTAAACCTTGCACTGACTGTGACTGAGACTCACACCGTGCTGTGTGTAAAACTTGCACTGACTGTGACTGAGACTCACGCACTGTGCTGTGTGTAAACCTTGCACTGACTGTGACTGAGACTCACGCACTGTGCTGTGTGTAAACCTTGCACTGACTGTGACTGAGACTCACACCGTGCTGTGTGTAAACCTTGCACTGACTGTGACTGAGACTCACGCACTGTGCTGTGTGTAAACCTTGCACTGACTGTGACTGAGACTCACACTGTGCTGTGTGTAAACCTTGCACTGACTGTGACTGAGACTCACACCGTGCTGTGTGTAAACCTTGCACTGACTGTGACTGAGACTCACACCGTGCTGTGTGTAAACCTTGCACTGACTGTGACTGAGACTCACACTGTGCTGTGTGTAAACCTTGCACTGACTGTGACTGAGACTCACACCGTGCTGTGTGTAAACCTTGCACTGACTGTGACTGAGACTCACACCGTGCTGTGTGTAAACCTTGCACTGACTGTGACTGAGACTCACGCACTGTGCTGTGTGTAAACCTTGCACTGACTGTGACTGAGACTCACACCGTGCTGTGTGTAAACCTTGCACTGACTGTGACTGAGACTCACGCACTGTGCTGTGTGTAAACCTTGCACTGACTGTGACTGAGACTCACGCACTGTGCTGTGTGTAAACCTTGCACTGACTGTGACCTCCCGAGGGAAGCATTTCCTCATCCCGTTAAGCAGCCACCAGCTAACGACTCTGCAAGCCCGTACCCACTGTTTCCCCAGACGTGGTTATTGGCGGATGCTCAATGAGGCATCGGACCAAACTCAGCGAGCGAGGCACAAGCGTGGCCGCTGCCGCAGGACTGAGGTCAGGATCGCACCGATCGGCAGCAGTCAGGCGCTAGTGCTTTGCGCCCCCGGTAAACTTCGAACAACTTGCCCAGCGGGACACTAACAGCTGCTCGTCCGGTTGCTCAACTCCGACACTCGCATTACTGCGCCCTCTGGGCACCAACTCAGGCCACACACAGCCCAAAACCAGCCTGCTGTCTCTCACTTTCCCTGTTCACACACAATTCTCAATGGTAGTAATGTCTGATGTTACAGACAAACGCTTAATGTACCAAACTCCCCTCTGCACCATTGTAATGGAGCTCGGTTCAAGTCACCAGCTTGTGCCATCTGTTAAAACAACAGGGCGAAGGAAGTAATAAGACAGTGTGAGTGTTTGTATGATACCACAGAGCTATATTGAGGAATGGTCTGTAAGATACTCACCGAGGGTCCCTGTCTACCGGAATCTCCGAAAGGCCCCGATCGCCCCCTGTGTCCCTGTGAATGAAAATGTGGCGGTTGTTTGGTTAATCGCTGTTCATTCGACTTCTGCCGAGACAGTGACCATGCTGGCATGGAGCGTGCCATGATGGTCACCTCGACACTGCAGTGGCAAGCTTTCGTAATATTTACAATTTGTATTTCAATATTTCGTTAAGTGGTGTTAAACGACTTATATTTTATAACGTACACAATAAACATCACTTTTAGGTCCATGTGAAATAAAGAGACTTACCTTGAGCCCCTGAAGTCCTTGTGGGCCTTTCAGTCCAGGAGGGCACGAGGCTGGGCACTGCAATAAAGTTCAGAGATATAGTTGGTCATGGAACAAATTTCAGAGCCTGTGTTTCATTTCCCCAGTTTAGAAGCTGCTGCACTTTGACCTCTGGCTGGTAAAGACCAATCACGGATTTAGGGCCTTGGCCTACAGCCAGACTGGATTTGTGCCCAGCCCCACTGCTTGGCTGAAGGTTTGGGGTTCAGTGCTGCTGCTCCCGAGCACTTGGCCTATCCTGTACACATCGACCTGGGGTGGTCATGGACCACACCTGAAAGGCGCATGCAGAGGGTAGCAGTGAGGAGCACCCACCTGTTTATTTCCTTTCCTAGCCCAGGGACACCGAAGACCAATGGCAGAGCCCATACTTGTCCCACCAGAGGTCAGCAGGTACACCAGAGACCAGTGGCTAAAGCTGGCAGTATAATTCACTGCAACACTGGGCACAGAGATTCCAATAGTCCAAAATATTAAACAACATAGAATCTCACAGCACACAAGGAGGCCATTCAGCCCATCATGTGTGTGTTGGCTCTTTGAAAGAGCGATCCCATTAGTCCCACTCCCCTGCGCTTTCCCCATAGTCCTGTATTTTTTTATCCTTTTCAAGTATATACAGAATTACACAGAATATACGGCACAGAAACAGGCCATTCAACCCAACCAGTCTATGCTCCACTCGAGCCTCCTCCCTTTCCTCATCTAACTCTATCAGCGTAATCCTCTATTCCCTTCTCCCCCATATGCTTGTCCAGCCTCCCCTTAAATGCATCAATACTATTGGCCTCAACCACTCCCTGTGGCAAAGAGTTCCACACTCACACCAACCTCCGGGCATAAGAACATAAGAAATAGGAGCAGGAGTCGGCCATTCGGCCCCTTGAGCCTGCTCCACCATTCAATGAGATCACGGCTGATCTTCGACCTCAATCCACTTTCCTGCACTGTCCCCATATCCCTCGATTCCCTTGATATCCAAAAATCTATCGATCTCTGTCTTGAATATACTCAAAGACTGAGCCTCCACAGCCCTCTGGGGCAGAGAACTCCAAAGATTCACCACCCTCTGAGTGAAGAAATTTCTCCTCATCTCAGTCCTAAATGGCCGACCCCTTATCCTGAGACTGTGACCCCTGGTTCTAGACTCCCCAGCCCAGGGAAACATCCTCCCTGCATCTACCCTGTCAAACCCGATAAGAATGTTGTATGTTTCAATGAGATCACCTCTCATTCTTCTAAACTCTAGAGAATATCGGCCTAGTCTACTCAATCTCTCCTCGTAGGACAATCCCCCCATCCCAGGAATCAGTCTGGTGAACCTTCGTTGCACTCCCTCTATGGTAACTATATCCTTCCTTGGGTAAGAAGACCCAAACTGTGCACAATACTCCAGGTGTGGTCTCACCAGGGCCCTGTATAATTGCAGTAAGACGTCTTTACTCTTATACTCAAATCCTCCTGTAATAAAGGCCAACATTCCATTTGCTGTACCTGCAGGTTAACTTTCAGTGATTTGTGTACAAGGACACCAACATTTCCCAATCTCGCACCGTTTAAATAATACTCTGCTTTTCTATTTTTCCTACCAAAGTGGATAACTTCACATTTCTCCATAATATTCCATTTGCCATGTTCTTGCCCACTCACTTAGCCTGTCTATATCCCCTTGAAGTCTCTTTGCATCCTCCTCACAACTTACATTCCCAGGCAAAATAGTTAAGCCTAAACTCCCAAATTGAACGCCCGGTGACGACCTTATATTGACGGTCTCCAGTTTTGCTCCTCCCCACAAGTGGAAACATTCTCTCTGTATCCACTCTATCAAAACCTTTCATCATTTTAAAGACCTCTATTAGGTCACCCCTCAGCCCTCATCCTTTCCTGATATATATACCCTCGCATTTCTGGTATCATCCTTGTAAATCTCCTATGCACCCTCTCCAGTGCCTCGATATTCTCTTTATAATATGGCGACCAGTGCTGCAAGTGTGGTCTAACCAAGGCTCGATACAGGTTTAGCATAACTTCACGACTTTTGAATTCCATCCCCCTAGAAATAAACCCTATATCCAATTCAGTTACTATTGAATTGTGTCCCTCCGCCCTTTCAGGCATCACGTTCCAGATCACAATTCGCTGCGGAAAACAAATTCCCCTAATTTGCCCTCTGGTTCTTTTGCCGATTATATTAAAATATAAACAGACAGCAATCTTTTCTACTGTTCCTCTCTCTTCTCTCAGTGACAGTTTGTGCACAAGGCCTTCACTGGTATTGAACTTGCTGCCAAATGCTGAGATTCCGATCAGTTAGCCAGTAAACTACATCCCAGATTATTGTCATAACATGTCATTATGTCCACCAGCCGATCACCCACACACACCGTGAGATCTCCCACACACACACCAGGAGATCTCCCACACACACCAGGAGATCTCCCACACACACACCGGGAGATCTCCCACGCACACCGTGAGATCTCCCACACACATACCAGGAGATCTCCCACACACACCGGGAGATCTCCCACACACACACCGGGAGATCTCCCACACACACCGTGAGATCTCCCACACAGACCGGGAGATCTCCCACACATACCGTGAGATCTCCCACACACCGGGAGATCTCCCACACCGTGAGATCTCCCACACACACACCGGGAGATCTCCCACACACACCGGGAGATCTCCCACACACAGCCTCACCACTCTCTGTGTGAAGGTGCTTCCCCCGCCCCCTATATTGCATCTCTCACAGTTAATCTGGAATCTATGGCCCCTCATTCTGGACTGTTCACGGACTGGAGGGAGTCCATTACTAGTTACTCTTTCATAGTTTTTATCATATCGCCCCGTCATTTGCGTTGTTTGGAAAAAGCGCACCATTTTTGAATTCTTTCTTCATATTTGAATTCCGTCCCCAGGCAGGATCCGAGCGAGTCTGCATTGTAAGTTGATGACTTAATACAGCAGCTCCCTGAGCCCAGGAGTTCCGCATTGCCCGCAGTATCCCGCAGGTAACATCGGTGCAGCAGAAACCAGGTCACAGTGCAATGATGTGGACGATGTGGAATCGCTATGGCTGGAGCTGCGGAATACCACAGGGCAGAAAACGCGAGTGGGAGTTGTGTGCAGACCACCAAATAGTTGTAGTGAGGTTGGGGACATCATCAAACAAGAAATAAAGGATGTGTGCAATAAAGGTACAGCAGTTATCATGGGCAACTTTAATCTACATATTGATTGGGCTAACCTAACTGGTAGGGCACTGGGGCACAGAGACTCAGAGACACAGAGACACGAGGACACTGGGACACTGGGACAGTGAGACACTAAGACACTGGGACACTAGGACACAGAGAAACAAAGACACAGAGACACTGGGATACTGAGACACTGAGACACAGAGACACTAGGACAATGAGACACAGAGACACTGGGACACTGAGACACTGAGACACAGAGACACAGAGACACGAGGACACTGGGACACTGGGACACTGAGACACAGAGCCACAGAGACACAGAGCCACAGAGACACTGGGACACTGAGACACTGAGCCACAGAGACACAGAGACACAGAGTCACTGGGACACAGAGACACAGAGACACATAAACACTGGGACACTGGGACACAGAGACACAGAGACACTGGGACACTGAGACACAGAGTCACTGGGACACAGAGACACAGAGACACAGAGACACTGGGACACAGGGACACAGAGACACTGGGACACTGGGACACAGAGACACTGGGACACTGGAACACTGGGACATTGAGACAGTGAGACACAGAGACACTGGGACACTGGGACACTGGGACACTGGGACACTGAAACACTGGGAAACTGAGACACTGAGACACAGAGACACTGGGACACAGAGACACTGGGACACTGGGACACAGAGACACTGGGACACAGAGACACTGGGACACTAGGACACAGAGACACTGAGACACAGAGACACTGGGACACTGGGACATTGGGACACTGAGACACTGAGACACCGAGGCACTGGGACACAGAGACATAGAGACACTGGGACACTGGGACACAGAGACAGAGGGACACTGGGACATTGGGACAATGAAACACTGAGACACCGAGGCACTGGGACACAGAGACACAGAGACACTGGGACACTGGGACACTGAGACACTGGGACACTGGGACATAGAGACACAGAGACACTGAGACACAGAGACACTGGGACACTGGGACACTGGGACACTGAGACAATGGGACATTGGGACACTGGGACACTGGGACACAGAGACAAAGAGACACTGAGACACTGGGACACTGAGACACAGAGTCACTGGGACACAGAGACACAGAGACACTGGGACACTGGGACACTGCGACACTGGGACACTGGGACACCGGGACACTGAGACAATGGGACATTGGGACACAGAGACACTGGGACACAGAGACAAAGAGACACTGAGACACTGGGACACAGAGACACGGGGACACTGGAACACTGGGAAACTGGGACACTGAGACACTGAGGCACTGGGACACTGGGACATTGGGGCACAGAGACAAAGAGACACTGGGATACTGGGACACTGAGGCACTGAGACACTGGGACACAGAGACACAGAGACACTGAGACACTGAGACACAGAGACACAGAGACACAGAGACACACAGAGACACTGGGACACTGGGACACTGAGGCACTGCGACACTGGGACACTGGGACACAGAGACACTGAGAAACTGAGACACTGGGGCACTGGGACACTGAGACACTGGGACACTGGGAAACTGAGACACTGAGACACAGAGACACAGATACACTGGGACACAGAGACACATAGACACTGGGACACAGAGACACAGAGACACTGGGACACTAGGACACAGAGACATTGAGACACAGAGACACTGGGACACTGGGACATTGGGACACTGAGACACAGAGACACTGGGACACTATGACACTGAGACAATGGGACATTGGGACACAGAGACACTGGGACAAAGAGACACAGAGACACTGGGACACTGGGACACAGAGACACAGAGACACTGAGACACTGAGACACAGAGACACAGAGACAATGAGACACTGGGGCACTGGGACACTGAGACACTGGGACACTGAGGCACTGAGACACTGGGACACAGAGACACAGAGACACAGAGACACACAGAGACACTGGGACACTGGGACACTGAGGCACTGAGACACTGAGACACTGGGGCACAGAGACACAGAGACACTGAGACACTGAGACACTGGGGCACTGGGACACTGAGACACTGGGACACTGGGAAACTGAGACACTGAGACACAGATACACTGTGACACAGAGACACTGGGACACAGAGACACAGAGACACTGGGACACTAGGACACAGAGACACTGAGACACAGAGACACTGGGACACTGGGACATTGGGACATTGAGACACTGAGGCACTGGGACACAGAGACACTGAGACACTGGGACACTGGGACACTGAGACACTGGAACACGGGAACACTGGGACATAGAGACACAGAGACACTGAGACACAGAGACACTGGGACACTGTGACACTGAGACAATGGGACATTGGGACACAGAGACACTGGGACACAGAGACACAGAGACACTGGGACACTGGGACACTGGGACACAGAGACACAGAGACACTGGGACACAGAGACACTGAGACACAGAGACACTGGGACACTGGGACATTGGGACATTGAGACACTGAGGCACTGGGACACAGAGACACTGAGACACTGGGACACTGGGACACTGAGACACTGGAACACGGGAACACTGGGACATAGAGACACAGAGACACTGAGACACAGAGACACTGGGACACTGTGACACTGAGACAATGGGACATTGGGACACAGAGACACTGGGACACAGAGACACAGAGACACTGGGACACTGGGACACTGGGACACAGAGACACTGGGACACTGGGACACAGAGACACAGAGACACTAGGGCACTGGGATACAGAGACACAAGGACATTGGGACACTGAGACACTGAGACACAGAGACACTAGGACACTGGGACACTGAGACACAAGGACACTGGGACACTGAGACACAAGGACACTGGGACACTGAGACACTGAGACACTAGGACACTGGGACACTGGGACACTGAGACACTGAGACACAGAGACACTAGGACACTGGGACACTGAGACACTGAGAAACTGGGGCACTGGGACACTGAGACACTGAGACACTGAGACACAGAGACACTGGGACACTGGGACATTGGGACATTGAGACACTGAGGCACTGGGACACAGAGACACTGAGACACTGGGACAGTGGGACACTGAGACACTGGTACACTGGAACACTGGGACACAGAGACACAGAGACACTGAGACACAGAGACACTGGGACACTGTGACACTGAGACAATGGGACATTGGGACACAGAGACACTGGGACACAGAGCCACAGAGACACTGGGACACTGGGACACTGGGACACAGAGACACTAGGGCACTGGGACACTGAGACACAAGGACATTGGGACACTGAGACACTGAGACACAGAGACACTAGGACACTGGGACACTGAGACACAAGGACACTGGGACACTGAGACACAAGGACACTGGGACACTGAGACACAGAGACACTAGGACACTGAGACACTGGCACGCTGGGACACTCAGACACTAGGACACTGGGACACTGAGACACTGAGACACAGAAACACGAGGACACTGGGGCACTGGGACACTGGCACACTGGGACACTGAGACACTAGGACACTGGAACACTGAGACACTGAGACACAGAGACACGAGGACACTGGGACACTGGGACACTGAGACACTGAGACACTGAGACACTGGGACACTGGGACACTGAGACACTGAGACACTAGGACACTGGGACACTGAGACACAAGGACATTGGGACACTGAGGCACTGAGACACTAGGACACTGAGACACAGAGACACGAGGACACTGGGACACTGGGACACAGAGACACTGGGACACTGGGACACAGAGACACTGGGACACTGGGACACAGAGACACTGGGACACTGGAGCACTGGGACATTGAGACACTGAGACACAGAGACACAGAGACACTGGGAAACTGAGACACTGAGACACAGAGACACAGAGACACGAGGACAATGGGACACAGAGACACTGGGACACTGGGACATAGAGACACTGGGACACTGGGATACAGAGACACTAGGACACTGGAACACTGGGACATTGAGACACTGAGACACAGAGATACAGAGACACTGGGACACTGGGACACTGAGACACTGAGACACTGGGAAACTGAGACACTGAGACACAGAGACACTGGGACACTGGGACACAGAGACGCTGGGACACCGAGACACTGGGACACTAGGACACAGAGACACTGAGACACAGAGACACTGGGACACCGGGACATTGGGACACTGAGACACTGAGACACCGAGGCACTGGGACACAGAGACACAGAGACACTGGGACACTGGGACACAGAGACAGTGGGACACTGGGACAATGAGACACTGAGGCACCGAGGCACTGGGACACAGAGACACTGAGACACAAGGACACTGGGACACTGCGACACAAGGACACTGGGACACTGAGACACTGAGACACAGAGACACTAGGACACTGGGACACTGGGACATTGGGACACTGAGACACTGAGACACTAGGACATTGGGACACTGAGACACTGAGACACAGGGGAACTGGGACACTGAGACACTGGGACACTGGGAAACTGAGACACTGAGACACTGAGACACAGATACACTGGGACACAGAGACACTGAGACACTGAGACACTGGGACACAGAGACACAGAGACACTGAGACACTGGGGCACTGGGACACTGAGACACTGGGACACTGAGGCACTGAGACACTGGGACACAGAGACACAGAGACACAGAGACACACAGAGACACTGGGACACTGGGGCACTGAGGCACTGAGACACTGAGACACTGGGACACAGAGACACAGAGACACAGAGACACTGAGACACTGAGACACTGGGGCACTGGGACACTGAGACACTGGGACACTGGGAAACTGAGACACTGAGACACAGATACACTGTGACACAGAGACACTGGGACACAGAGACACAGAGACACTGGGACACTAGGACACAGAGACACTGAGACACAGAGACACTGGGACACTGGGATATTGGGACATTGAGACACTGAGGCACTGGGACACAGAGACACTGAGACACTGGGACACTGGGACACTGAGACACTGGAACACGGGAACACTGGGACATAGAGACACAGAGACACTGAGACACAGAGACATTGGGACACTGTGACACTGAGACAATGGGACATTGGGACACAGAGACGCTGGGACACAGAGACACAGAGACACTGGGACACTGGGGCACTGGGACACAGAGACACTGAGACACAGAGACACTGGGACACTGGGACATTGGGACATTGAGGCACTGAGGCACTGGGACACAGAGACACTGAGACACCGGGACACTGGGACACTGAGACACTGGAACACGGGAACACTGGGTCATAGAGACACAGAAACACTGAGACACAGAGACACTGGGACACTGTGACACAGAGACACTGGGACACTGGGACACTGGGACACAGAGACACAGAGACACTGGGACACTGGGACACAGAGACACAGAGACACTAGGGCACTGGGACACAGAGACACAAGGACATTGGGACACTGAGACACTGAGACACAGAGACACGAGGACACTGGGACACTGAGACACAAGGACACTGGGACACTGAGACACAAGGACACTGGGACACTGAGACACTGAGACACTGAGACACTAGGACACTGGGACACTGGGACACTGAGACACTGAGACACAGAGACACTAGGACACTGGGACACTGAGACACTGAGAAACTGGGGCACTGGGACACTGAGACACTGAGACACTGAGACACAGAGACACTGGGACACTGGGACATTGGGACATTGAGACACTGAGGCACTGGGACACAGAGACACTGAGACACTGGGACAGTGGGACACTGAGACACTGGAACACTGGAACACTGGGACACAGAGACACAGAGACACTGAGACACAGAGACACTGGGACACTGTGACACTGAGACAATGGGACATTGGGACACAGAGACACTGGGACACAGAGACACAGAGACACTGGGACACTGGGACACTGGGACACAGAGACACAGAGACACTGAGACACTGAGACACTGGGACACTGGGACACAGAGACACAGAGACACTAGGGCACTGGGACACTGAGACACAAGGACATTGGGACACTGAGACACTGAGACACAGAGACACTAGGACACTGGGACACTGAGACACAAGGACACTGGGACACTGAGACACAAGGACACTGGGACACTGAGACACTGAGACACAGAGACACTAGGACACTGGGACACTGGGACACTGGGACACTGAGACACTAGGATACTGGGACACTGAGACACTGAGACACAGAGACACGAGGACACTGGGGCACTGGGACACTGGCACACTGGGACACTGAGACACTAGGACACTGGGACACTGAGACACTGAGACACAGAGACACGAGGACACTGGGACACTGGGACACTGAGACACTGAGACACTGAGACACTGGGACACTGGGGCACTGAGACACTGAGACACAGAGACACTAGGACACTGGGACACTGGGACACTGAGACACAAGGACATTGGGACACTGAGGCACTGAGACACTAGGACACTGAGACACAGAGACACGAGGACACTGGGACACTGGGGCACAGAGACACTGGGACACTGGGACACAGAGACACTGGGACACTGGGACACAGAGGCTCTGGGACACTGGAGCACTGGGACATTGAGACACTGAGACACAGAGACACAGAGACACAGAGACACTGGGACACTGGGACACTGAGACACAGAGACACTGGGAAACTGAGACACTGAGACACAGAGACACAGAGACACGAGGACAATGGGACACAGAGACACTGGGACACTGGGACATAGAGACACTGGGACACTGGGATACAGAGACACTGAGACACTGAGACACTGGGAAACTGAGACACTGAGACACAGAGACACTGGAACACTGGGACACAGAGACACTGGGACACCGAGACACTGGGACACTAGGACACAGAGACACTGAGACACAGAGACACTGGGACACCGGGACATTGGGACACTGAGACACTGAGACACCGAGGCACTGGGACACAGAGACACAGAGACACTGGGACACTGGGACACAGAGACAGTGGGACACTGGGACAATGAGACACTGAGGCACCGAGGCACTGGGACACAGAGACACTGAGACACAAGGACACTGGGACACTGCGACACAAGGACACTGGGACACTGAGACACTGAGACACAGAGACACTAGGACACTGGGACACTGGGACATTGGGACACTGAGACACTGAGACACTAGGACATTGGGACACTGAGACACTGAGACACAGGGGAACTGGGACACTGAGACACTGGGACACTGGGAAACTGAGACACTGAGACACTGAGACACAGATACACTGGGACACAGAGACACTGAGACACTGAGACACTGGGACACAGAGACACAGAGACACTGAGACACTGGGGCACTGGGACACTGAGACACTGGGACACTGAGGCACTGAGACACTGGGACACAGAGACACAGAGACACAGAGACACACAGAGACACTGGGACACTGGGACACTGAGGCACTGAGACACTGAGACACTGGGACACAGAGACACAGAGACACAGAGACACTGAGACACTGAGACACTGGGACATTGGGACATTGAGACACTGAGGCACTGGGACACAGAGACACTGAGACACTGGGACACTGGGACACTGAGACACTGGAACACGGGAACACTGGGACATAGAGACACAGAAACACTGAGACACAGAGACACTGGGACACTGTGACACAGAGACACTGGGACACTGGGACACTGGGACACAGAGACACAGAGACACTGGGACACTGGGACACAGAGACACAGAGACACTAGGGCACTGGGACACAGAGACACAAGGACATTGGGACACTGAGACACTGAGACACAGAGACACTAGGACACTGGGACACTGAGACACAAGGACACTGGGACACTGAGACACAAGGACACTGGGACACTGAGACACTGAGACACTGAGACACTAGGACACTGGGACACTGGGACACTGAGACACTGAGACACTGAGACACAGAGACACTAGGACACTGGGACACTGAGACACAAGGACACTGGGACACTGAGACACAAGGACACTGGGACACTGAGACACTGAGACACTGAGACACTAGGACACTGGGACACTGGGACACTGAGACACTGAGACACAGAGACACTAGGACACTGGGACACTGAGACACTGAGAAACTGGGGCACTGGGACACTGAGACACTGAGACACTGAGACACAGAGACACTGGGACACTGGGACATTGGGACATTGAGACACTGAGGCACTGGGACACAGAGACACTGAGACACTGGGACAGTGGGACACTGTGACACTGAGACAATGGGACATTGGGACACAGAGACACTGGGACACAGAGACACAGAGACACTGGGACACTGGGACACTGGGACACAGAGACACAGAGACACTGAGACACTGAGACACTGGGACACTGGGACACAGAGACACAGAGACACTAGGGCACTGGGACACTGAGACACAAGGACATTGGGACACTGAGAAACTGAGACACAGAGACACTAGGACACTGGGACACTGAGACACAAGGACACTGGGACACTGAGACACAAGGACACTGGGACACTGAGACACTGAGACACAGAGACACTAGGACACTGGGACACTGGCACACTGGGACACTGAGACACTAGGATACTGGGACACTGAGACACTGAGACACAGAGACACGAGGACACTGGGGCACTGGGACACTGGCACACTGGGACACTGAGACACTAGGACACTGGGACACTGAGACACTGAGACACAGAGACACGAGGAACTGGGACACTGGGACACTGAGACACTGAGACACTGAGACACTGGGACACTGGGACACTGAGACACTGAGACACAGAGACACTAGGACACTGGGACACTGGGACACTGTGACACAAGGACATTGGGACACTGAGGCACTGAGACACTAGGACACTGAGACACAGAGACACGAGGACACTGGGACACTGGGGCACAGAGACACTGGGACACTGGGACACAGAGACACTGGGACACTGGGACACAGAGGCTCTGGGACACTGGAGCACTGGGACATTGAGACACTGAGACACAGAGACACAGAGACACTGGGACACTGGGACACTGAGACACAGAGACACTGGGAAACTGAGACACTGAGACACAGAGACACAGAGACACGAGGACAATGGGACACAGAGACACTGGGACACTGGGACATAGAGACACTGGGACACTGGGATACAGAGACACTGAGACACTGAGACACTGGGAAACTGAGACACTGAGACACAGAGACACTGGAACACTGGGACACAGAGACACTGGGACACCGAGACACTGGGACACTAGGACACAGAGACACTGAGACACAGAGACACTGGGACACCGGGACATTGGGACACTGAGACACTGAGACACCGAGGCACTGGGACACAGAGACACAGAGACACTGGGACACTGGGACACAGAGACAGTGGGACACTGGGACAATGAGACACAGAGGCACCGAGGCACTGGGACACAGAGACACTGAGACACAAGGACACTGGGACACTGCGACACAAGGACACTGGGACACTGAGACACTGAGACACAGAGACACTAGGACACTGGGACACTGGGACATTGGGACACTGAGACACTGAGACACTAGGACATTGGGACACTGAGACACTGAGACACAGGGGAACTGGGACACTGAGACACTGGGACACTGGGAAACTGAGACACTGAGACACTGAGACACAGATACACTGGGACACAGAGACACTGAGACACTGAGACACTGGGACACAGAGACACAGAGACACTGAGACACTGGGGCACTGGGACACTGAGACACTGGGACACTGAGGCACTGAGACACTGGGACACAGAGACACAGAGACACAGAGACACACAGAGACACTGGGACACTGGGACACTGAGGCACTGAGACACTGAGACACTGGGACACAGAGACACAGAGACACAGAGACACTGAGACACTGAGACACTGGGACATTGGGACATTGAGACACTGAGGCACTGGGACACAGAGACACTGAGACACTGGGACACTGGGACACTGAGACACTGGAACACGGGAACACTGGGACATAGAGACACAGAAACACTGAGACACAGAGACACTGGGACACTGTGACACAGAGACACTGGGACACTGGGACACTGGGACACAGAGACACAGAGACACTGGGACACTGGGACACAGAGACACAGAGACACTAGGGCACTGGGACACAGAGACACAAGGACATTGGGACACTGAGACACTGAGACACAGAGACACTAGGACACTGGGACACTGAGACACAAGGACACTGGGACACTGAGACACAAGGACACTGGGACACTGAGACACTGAGACACTGAGACACTAGGACACTGGGACACTGGGACACTGAGACACTGAGACACTGAGACACAGAGACACTAGGACACTGGGACACTGAGACACAAGGACACTGGGACACTGAGACACAAGGACACTGGGACACTGAGACACTGAGACACTGAGACACTAGGACACTGGGACACTGGGACACTGAGACACTGAGACACAGAGACACTAGGACACTGGGACACTGAGACACTGAGAAACTGGGGCACTGGGACACTGAGACACTGAGACACTGAGACACAGAGACACTGGGACACTGGGACATTGGGACATTGAGACACTGAGGCACTGGGACACAGAGACACTGAGACACTGGGACAGTGGGACACTGTGACACTGAGACAATGGGACATTGGGACACAGAGACACTGGGACACAGAGACACAGAGACACTGGGACACTGGGACACTGGGACACAGAGACACAGAGACACTGAGACACTGAGACACTGGGACACTGGGACACAGAGACACAGAGACACTAGGGCACTGGGACACTGAGACACAAGGACATTGGGACACTGAGACACTGAGACACAGAGACACTAGGACACTGGGACACTGAGACACAAGGACACTGGGACACTGAGACACAAGGACACTGGGACACTGAGACACAGAGACACTAGGACACTGGGACACTGGCACACTGGGACACTGAGACACTAGGACACTGGGACACTGAGACACTGAGACACAGAGACACGAGGACACTGGGGCACTGGGACACTGGCACACTGGGACACTGAGACACTAGGACACTGGGACACTGAGACACTGAGACACAGAGACACGAGGACACTGGGACACTGAGACACTGAGACACTGAGACACTGGGACACTGGGACACTGAGACACCGAGACACAGAGACACAGAGACACTGGGACACTGGGACACAGAGACACTGGGAAACTGAGACACTGAGACACAGAGACACAGAGACACGAGGACAATGGGACACAGAGACACTGGGACACTGGGACATAGAGACACTGGGACACTGGGATACAGAGACACTGGGACACTGGAACACTGGGACATTGAGACACTGAGACACAGAGATACACAGACACTGGGACACTGGGACACGGAGACACTGAGACACTGGGAAACTGAGACACTGAGACACAGAGACACTGGGACACTGGGACACAGAGACACTGGGACACAGAGACACTGGGACACTAGGACACAGAGACACAGAGACACTGGGACACCGGGACATTGGGACACTGAGACACTGAGACACCGAGGCACTGGGACACAGAGACACAGAGACACTGGGACACTGGGACACAGAGACAGTGGGACACTGGGACAATGAGACACTGAGACACCGAGGCACTGGGACACAGAGACACTGAGACACAAGGACACTGGGACACTGAGACACAAGGACACTGGGACACTGAGACACTGAGACACAGAGACACTAGGACACTGGGACACTGGGACATTGGGACACTGAGACACTGAGACACTAGGACATTGGGACACTGAGACACTGAGACACAGGGGAACTGGGACACTGAGACACTGGGACACTGGGAAACTGAGACACTGAGACACTGAGACACAGATACACTGGGACACAGAGACACTGGGACACAGAGACACTGGGACACTAGGACACAGAGACACTGAGACATTGGGACACTGGGAAACTGAGACACAGATACACTGGGACACAGAGACACTGGGACACAGAGACACAGAGACACTGGGACACTAGGACACAGCGACACTGAGACACAGAGACACTGGGACACTGGGACATTGGGACATTGAGACACTGAGGCACTGGGACACAGAGACACTGAGACACTGGGACACTGGGACACTGACACACTGGAACACTGGAACACTGGAACACTGGGACACAGAGACACAGAGACACTGAGACACAGAGACACTGGGACACTGTGACACTGAGACAATGGGACATTGGGACACAGAGACACTGATACACAGAGACACTGGGACACTTGGACACTGGGACACAGAGACACAGAGACACTGAGACACTGAGACACTGGGACACTGGGACACAGAGACACTAGGGCACTGGGACACTGAGACACAAGGACATTGGGACACTGAGACACTGAGACACAGAGACACTAGGACACTGGGACACTGAGACACAAGGACACTGGGACACTGAGACACAAGGACACTGAGACACTGAGACACTGAGACACTGGGACACTGGGACACTAGGACACTGGGGCACTGAGACACTGAGACACTAGGACACTGAGACACAAGGACACTGGGACACTGAGACACTGAGACACTGGGACACTGAGACAATGAGACACTGAGACACTAGGACACTGGGACACTGGGACACTGAGACACAAGGACATTGGGACACTGAGACACTGAGACACAGAGACACGAGGACACTGGGACACAGACACTGAGACACTGAGACACTGGGACACTGGGACACTGAGACACTGAGACACTGAGACACAGAGACACTAGGACACTAGGACACTGGGACACTGGGACACTGAGACACAAGGACATTGGGACACTGAGACACTGAGACACTGAGACAATAGGACACTGGGACACTGGGACACTGAGACACTGAGACACAGAGACACTAGGACACTGGGACACTGAGACACAAGGACATTGGGACACTGAGACACTGAGACACAGAGACACTAGGACACTGGGACACTGAGACACAAGGACATTGGGACACTGAGGCACTGAGACACAGAGACACTAGGACACTGGGAGACTGAGACACAAGGACACTGGGACACTGAGACACAAGGACACTGGGACACAGAGACACTGAGACACAGAGACACTAGGACACTGGGACACTGAGACATTGAGACACTGAGACACAGAGACACTAGGACACTGGGACACTGAGACACTGAGACACAGAGACACTAGGACACTGGGACATTGAGACAATGAGACACTGAGACACAGAGACACTAGGACACTGGGACACTGAGACACTGAGACACAGAGACACTAGGACACTGGGACACTGAGACAATGAGACACGGAGACAAGGAGACACTAGGACACTGGGACACTGGGACACTGAGACACTGAGACACAGAGACACTAGGACTGGGACACTGAGACTGAGACACTGAGACACTAGGACACTGGGACAGTGGGACACTGGGACACTGAGACAATGAGACACTGAGACACTAGGACAGTGGGACACTGAGACACTGAGACACAGAGACACGAGGACACTGGTACACTGGGACACTGAGACACTGAGACACAGAGACACTAGGACACTGGGACACTGAGACACAAGGACACTGGGACACTGAGACACAAGGACACTGGGACACTGAGAAACTGAGACACAGAGACACTAGGACACTGGTACACTGGGACACTGAGACAATGAGACACTGAGACACAGAGACACTAGGACACTGGGACACTGAGACACTGAGACACTGAATCACAGAGACACTAGGACACTGGGACACTTGGACACTGAGACAATGAGACACTGAGACACAGAGACACTAGGACACTGAGACACTGAGACACAGAGACACTAGGACACTGGGACACTGGGACACTGAGACACTGAGACAATGAGACACTGAGACACAGAGACACTAGGACACTGGGACACTAGGACACTGAGACACAGAGACACTAGGACACTGGTACACTGGGACACTGAGACACTGAGACACAGAGACACTAGGACACTGGGACACTGAGACACAAGGACACTGGGACACTGAGACACAAGGACACTGGGATACTGAGACACTGAGACACAGAGACACTAGGACACTGGGACACTGGGACACTGAGACACTGAGACAATGAGACACTGAGACACAGAGACACTAGGACACTGGGACACTAGGACACTGAGACACAGAGACACTAGGACACTGGTACACTGGGACACTGAGACACTGAGACACAGAGACACTAGGACACTGGGACACTGAGACACAAGGACACTGGGACACTGAGACACAAGGACACTGGGATACTGAGACACTGAGACACAGAGACACTAGGACACTAGGACACTGGGACACTGAGACAATGAGACACTGAGACACAGAGACACTAGGACACTGGGGCACTGAGACACTGGGACACTGAGACACTGAGACACAGAGACACTAGGACACTGGGACACTGAGACACAGAGGCACTAGGACACTGGGACACTGAGACAATGAGACACTGAGACACAGAGACACTAGGACACTGGGACACTGGGACACTGAGACACTGAGACACAGAGACAGTGAGACACAGAGACACTAGGACACTGGGACACTAGGACACTGAGACACAGAGACACTAGGACACTGGTACACTGGGACACTGAGACACTGAGACACAGAGACACTAGGACACTGGGACACTGAGACACAAGGACACTGGGACACTGAGACACAAGGACACTGGGATACTGAGACACTGAGACACAGAGACACTAGGACACTAGGACACTGGGACACTGAGACAATGAGACACTGAGACACAGAGACACTAGGACACTGGGGCACTGAGACACTGGGACACTGAGACACTGAGACACAGAGACACTAGGACACTGGGACACTGAGACACAGAGGCACTAGGACACTGGGACACTGAGACAATGAGACACTGAGACACTGAGACACAGAGACACTAGGACACTGGGACACTGGGACACAGAGACAGTGAGACACAGAGACAGTGAGACACAGAGACACTAGGACACTGGGACACTAGGACACTGAGACACAGAGACACTAGGACACTGGTACACTGGGACACTGGGACACTGAGACACAGAGACACTAGGACACTGGGACACTGAGACACAAGGACACTGGGACACTGAGACACAAGGACACTGGGATACTGAGACACTGAGACACAGAGACACTAGGACACAAGGACACTGGGACACTGAGACAATGAGACACTGAGACACAGAGACACTAGGACACTGGGGCACTGAGACACTGGGACACTGAGACACTGAGACACAGAGACACTAGGACACTGGGACACTGAGACACAGAGGCACTAGGACACTGGGACACTGAGACAATGAGACACTGAGACACTAGGACACTGGGACACTGAGACACTGAGACACTGAGACACAGAGACACGAGGACACTGGGACACTGAGGCACAAGGACACTGGGACACTGAGACACAAGGACACTGGGACACTGAGACACTGAGACACTAGGACACTGGGACACTGAGACACAAGGACACAGGGACACTGGGACACTGAGACACAAGGACACTGAGACACTGGGACACTGAGACAATGAGACACAGAGAGACAGAGACACAAGGACACTGGGACACTGAGACACAAGGACACTGGGACACTGAGACACTGAGACACTGAGACACTGAGACACAAGGACACTGGGACACTGAGACACAAGGACACTGAGACACAAGGACACTGGGACACTGGGACACTGAGACACAAGGACACTGAGACACTGGGACACTGAGACAATGAGACACTGAGACACAGAGACACTAGGACACTGGGACACTGAGACACAAGGACACTGGGACACTGGGACACTGAGACACAAGGACACTGGGACACTGAGACACTGAGACACTGAGACACTAGGACACTGGGACACTGAGACACTAGGACACTGAGACACTGAGACACAGAGACACTAGGACACTGGGATACTGGGACACTGAGACAATGAGACACTGAGACACTAGGACACTGGGACACTGGGACACTGGGACACTGAGACACTGAGACACAGAGACACAGAGACACTAGGACACTGGGACACTGAGACACTGAGACACAGAGACACTAGGACACTGGTATCTGGGACACTGAGACACTGAGACACAGAGACACTAGGACACTGGGACACTAAGACACAAGGACACTGAGACACTGGGACACTGAGACAATAAGACACTAAGACACAGAGACACAGAGACACTAGGACACTGGGACACTGAGACACTAGGACACTGAGACATTGAGACACTGAGACACTGAGACAATGAGACACTGAGACACTAGGACACTGGGACACTGAGACACTAGGACACTGAGACACTGAGACACAGAGACACTAGGACACTGGGACACTGAGACAATGAGACACTGAGACACTAGGACACTGGGACACTGAGAAACTGAGACACAGAGACAATAGGACACTGGGACACTGAGACACAAGGACAATGGGACACTTGGACACTGAGACACAAGGACACTGGGACACTGAGACACTGAGATACTGAGACACTGAGACACAGAGACACTAGGACACTGGGACACTGAGACACACGGACACTGGGACACTGGGACACACGGACACTGAGACACTGGGACACTGAGACAATGAGACACTGAGACACTGAGACAATGAGACACTGAGACACAGAGACACTAGGACACTGGGACACTGAGACACTGAGACACTAGGACACTAGGACACTGGGACACTGAGACACTGAGACACTAGGACACTGAGACACTGAGACACTGAGACACAGAGACACTAGGACACTGGGACACTGGGACACGGAGACAATGAGACAATGAGACACTGAGACACTAGGACACTGGGACACTGGGACATTGAGGCACTGAGACACTGAGACACAGAGACACTAGGACACTGGGACACTGAGACACAAGGACAATGGGACACTTGGACACTGAGACACAAGGACACTGGGACACTGGGACACTGAGACACGGAGATACTGAGACACTGAGACACAGAGACACTAGGACACTGGGACACTGAGACACACGGACACTGGGACACTGAGACACAAGGTCGCTGGGACACTGAGACACTGAGACACTGAGACACTAGGACACTAGGACACTGGGACACTGAGACACTGAGACACAAGGACACTGGGACACTGAGACACAAGGCCACTGGGAAACTGAGACACTGAGACACTAGGACACTGGGACACTGAGACACTGAGACACTGAGACACAGAGACACTAGGACACTGGGACACTGAGACACATAGACACTGGGACACTGAGACACTGAGACACAGAGACACTAGGACACTAGGACACTGGGACACTGAGACACTGAGACACAAGGACACTGGGACACTGAGACACTGAGACACTAGGACACTGGGACACTGAGACACTGAGACACAGAGACACTAGGACACTGGGACACTGAGACACAAGGACACTGGGACACTGAGACGCAAGGACACTGGGACACTGAGACACTGAGACACAGAGACACTAGGACACTAGGACACTGGGACACTGAGACACTGAGACACAGGGACACTGAGACACAAGGACACTGGGACACGGGGACACTGAGACACAGAGACACTAGGACACTGGGACACTGAGACACAAGGACACTGGGACACTGAGACACAGAGACACTAGGACACTAGGACACTGGGACACTGAGACACTGAGACACAAGGACACTGGGACACTGAGACATAAGGACACTGAGACACTGAGACACTAGGACACTAGGACACTGGGACACTGAGACACTGAGACACTGAGACACTGGGACACTGAGACACTGAGACACAGAGACACTGGGACACTGAGACACACGGACACTGGGACACTGAGACACAAGGACGCTGGGACACTGAGACACTGAGACACTGATACACTAGGACACTAGGACACTGGGACACTGAGACACTGAGACACTGAGACACAGAGACACTAGGACACTGGGACACTGAGACACACGGACACTGGGACACTGAGACACAAGGACGCTGGGACACTGAGACACTGAGACACTGAGACACTAGGACACTGGGACACTGAGACACAAGGATACTGGGACACTGAGACACTGAGACACAGAGACACTAGGACACTGGGACACTGAGACACAAGGACACTGGGACACTGGGACACTGAGACACTGAGACATTGAGCCACTAGGACACTGGGACACTGAAACACAAGGACACTGGGACACTGGGACACTGAGACAGTGAGACACTGAGACACTGAGACACTAGGACACTGAGACACAAGGACACTGGGACACTGGGACACTGAGACACTGAGACACAGAGACATTAGGACACTGGGACACTGAGACACAAGGACACTGGGACACTGAGGCACATGGACACTGGGACAATGAGACACTGAGACACAAGGACACTGGGACACTGAGACACTGAGACACTGAGACACTAGGACACTGGGACACTGGTACACTGAGACACAAGGACACTGGGACACTGGGACACTGAGACACTGAGGCACAGAGACATTAGCGCACTGGGACACTGAGACACAAGGACACTGGGACACTGAGACACAAGGACACTGGGACAATGAGACACTGAGACACAAGGACATTGGGACACTGAGACACTGAGACACTGATACACTAGGACACTGGGACACTGAGACACTGAGACACTGAGACACAGAGACACTAGTACAATGGTACACTGAGACACAAGGACACTGGGACACTGGGACACTGAGACACTGAGGCACAGAGACATTAGCGCACTGGGACACTGAGACACAAGGACACTGGGACACTGAGACACAAGGACACTGGGACAATGAGACACTGAGACACAAGGACACTGGGACACTGAGACACTGAGACACTGAGATACTAGGACACTGGGACACTGAGACACAAGGACATTGGGACACTGAGACACTGAGACATTGATACACTAGGACACTAGGACACTGGGACACTGAGACACAAGGACATTGGGACACTGAGACACAAGGACACTGGGACACTAGGACACGAGGACACTGGGGCACTGAGACACAAGGACACTGGGACAATGAGACACAAGGACACTGGGACACTGAGACACTGAGACACAGAGACACTAGGACACTGGTACACTGAGACACAAGGACACTGGGACACTGGGACACTGAGACACTGAGGCACTGAGACACAAGGACACTGGGACACTGAGACACAAGGACACTGGGACACTGAGACACAAGGACACTGGGACACTGAGACACAAGGACACTGGGACACTGAGACACTGAGACACAGAGACACTGAGACACAAGGACACTGGGACACTGAGACACTGAGACACAGAGACACTAGGACACTGGGACACTGGGACATTGGGACACTGAGACACTGAGACACTAGGACATTGGGACACTGAGACGCTGAGACACAGGGGAACTGGGACACTGAGACACTGGGACACTGGGAAACTGAGACACTGAGACACTGAGACACAGATACACTGGGACACAGAGACACTGGGACACAGAGACACAGAGACACTGGGACACTAGGACACAGAGACACTGAGACATTGGGTCATTGAGACACTGAGGCACTGGGACACTGGGAAACTGAGACACAGATACACTGGGACACAGAGACACTGGGACACAGAGACACAGAGACACTGGGACACTAGGACACAGAGACACTGAGACACAGAGACACTGGGACACTGGGACATTGGGACATTGAGACACTGAGGCACTGGGACACAGAGACACTGAGACACTGGGACACTGGGACACTGACACACTGGAACACTGGAACACTGGGACACAGAGACACAGAGACACTGAGACACAGAGACACTGGGACACTGAGACAATGGGACATTGGGACACAGAGACACTGATACACAGAGACACTGGGACACTTGGACACTGGGACACAGAGACACAGAGACACTGAGACACAAGGACACTGAGACACAAGGACATTGGGACACTGAGACACTGAGACACAGAGACACTAGGACACTGGGACACTGAGACACAAGGACACTGGGACACTGAGACACAAGGACACTGAGACACTGAGACACTGAGACACTGGGACACTGGGACACTGGGACACTGGGACACTGGGGCACTGAGACACTGAGACACTAGGACACTGAGACACAAGGGCACTGGGACACTGGGACACTGAGACACTGAGACACTGAGACACTGGGACACTGAGACAATGAGACACTGAGACACTAGGACACTGGGACACTGGGACACTGAGACACAAGGACATTGGGACACTGAGACACTGAGACACAGAGACACGAGGACACTGGGACACAGACACTGAGACACTGGGACACTGGGACACTGAGACACTGAGACACAGAGACACTAGGACACTGGGACACTGGGACACTGAGACACAAGGACATTGGGACACTGAGACACTGAGACACTGAGACAATAGGACACTGGGACACTGGGACACTGAGACACTGAGACACAGAGACACTAGGACACTGGGACACTGAGACACAAGGACATTGGGACACTGAGACACAGAGACACTAGGACACTGGGACACTGAGACACAAGGCCATTGGGACACTGAGACACTGAGACACAGAGACACTAGGACACTGGGAGACTGAGACACAAGGACACTGGGACACTGAGACACAAGGACACTGGGACACAGAGACACTGAGACAATGAGACACTGAGACACTAGGACAGTGGGACACTGAGACACTGAGACACAGAGACACGAGGACACTGGTACACTGGGACACTGAGACACTGAGACACAGAGACACTAGGACACTGGGACACTGAGACACAAGGACACTGGGACACTGAGACACAAGGACACTGGGACACTGAGACACTGAGACACAGAGACACTAGGACACTAGGACACTGGGACACTGAGACAATGAGACACTGAGACACAGAGACACTAGGACACTGGGGCACTGAAACACTGGGACACTGAGACACTGAGACACAGAGACACTAGGACACTGGGACACTGAGACACAGAGGCACTAGGACACTGGGACACTGAGACAATGAGACACTGAGACACAGAGACACTAGGACACTGGGACACTGGGACACTGAGACACTGAGACACAGAGACACTGAGACACAGAGACACTAGGACACTGGGACACTAGGACACTGAGACACAGAGACACTAGGACACTGGTACACTGGGACACTGAGACACTGAGACACAGAGACACTAGGACACTGGGACACTGGGACACTAGGACACTGGGGCACTGAGACACTGAGACACTAGGACACTGAGACACAAGGACACTGGGACACTGAGACACTGAGACACTGGGACACTGAGACAATGAGACACTGAGACACTAGGACACTGGGACACTGGGACACTGAGACACAAGGACATTGGGACACTGAGACACTGAGACACAGAGACACGAGGACACTGGGACACAGACACTGAGACACTGAGACACTGGGACACTGGGACACTGAGACACTGAGACACTGAGACACAGAGACACTAGGACACTAGGACACTGGGACACTGGGACACTGAGACACAAGGACATTGGGACACTGAGACACTGAGACACTGAGACAATAGGACACTGGGACACTGGGACACTGAGACACTGAGACACAGAGACACTAGGACACTGGGACACTGAGACACAAGGACATTGGGACACTGAGACACTGAGACACAGAGACACTAGGACACTGGGACACTGAGACACAAGGACATTGGGACACTGAGGCACTGAGACACAGAGACACTAGGACACTGGGAGACTGAGACACAAGGACACTGGGACACTGAGACACAAGGACACTGGGACACAGAGACACTGAGACACAGAGACACTAGGACACTGGGACACTGAGACATTGAGACACTGAGACACAGAGACACTAGGACACTGGGACACTGAGACACTGAGACACAGAGACACTAGGACACTGGGACATTGAGACAATGAGACACTGAGACACAGAGACACTAGGACACTGGGACACTGAGACACTGAGACACAGAGACACTAGGACACTGGGACACTGAGACAATGAGACACTGAGACAAGGAGACACTAGGACACTGGGACACTGGGACACTGAGACACTGAGACACAGAGACACTAGGACTGGGACACTGAGACTGAGACACTGAGACACTAGGACACTGGGACACTGGGACACTGGGACACTGAGACAATGAGACACTGAGACACTAGGACAGTGGGACACTGAGACACTGAGACACAGAGACACGAGGACACTGGTACACTGGGACACTGAGACACTGAGACACAGAGACACTAGGACACTGGGACACTGAGACACAAGGACACTGGGACACTGAGACACAAGGACACTGGGACACTGAGAAACTGAGACACAGAGACACTAGGACACTGTTACACTGGGACACTGAGACAATGAGACACTGAGACACAGAGACACTAGGACACTGGGACACTGGGACACTGAGACACTGAGACACTGAATCACAGAGACACTAGGACACTGGGACACTTGGACACTGAGACAATGAGACACTGAGACACAGAGACACTAGGACACTGAGACACTGAGACACAGAGACACTAGGACACTGGGACACTGGGACACTGAGACACTGAGACAATGAGACACTGAGACACAGAGACACTAGGACACTGGGACACTAGGACACTGAGACACAGAGACACTAGGACACTGGTACACTGGGACACTGAGACACTGAGACACAGAGACACTAGGACACTAGGACACTGGGACACTGAGACACTGAGACACAGGGACACTGAGACACAAGGACACTGGGACACGGGGACACTGAGACACAGAGACACTAGGACACTGGGACACTGAGACACAAGGACACTGGGACACTGAGACACAGAGACACTAGGACACTAGGACACTGGGACACTGAGACACTGAGACACAAGGACACTGGGACACTGAGACATAAGGACACTGAGACACTGAGACACTAGGACACTAGGACACTGGGACACTGAGACACTGAGACACTGAGACACTGGGACACTGAGACACTGAGACACAGAGACACTGGGACACTGAGACACACGGACACTGGGACACTGAGACACAAGGACGCTGGGACACTGAGACACTGAGACACTGATACACTAGGACACTAGGACACTGGGACACTGAGACACTGAGACACTGAGACACAGAGACACTAGGACACTGGGACACTGAGACACACGGACACTGGGACACTGAGACACAAGGACGCTGGGACACTGAGACACTGAGACACTGAGACACTAGGACACTGGGACACTGAGACACAAGGATACTGGGACACTGAGACACTGAGACACAGAGACACTAGGACACTGGGACACTGAGACACAAGGACACTGGGACACTGGGACACTGAGACACTGAGACATTGAGCCACTAGGACACTGGGACACTGAAACACAAGGACACTGGGACACTGGGACACTGAGACAGTGAGACACTGAGACACTGAGACACTAGGACACTGAGACACAAGGACACTGGGACACTGGGACACTGAGACACTGAGACACAGAGACATTAGGACACTGGGACACTGAGACACAAGGACACTGGGACACTGAGGCACATGGACACTGGGACAATGAGACACTGAGACACAAGGACACTGGGACACTGAGACACTGAGACACTGAGACACTAGGACACTGGGACACTGGTACACTGAGACACAAGGACACTGGGACACTGGGACACTGAGACACTGAGGCACAGAGACATTAGCGCACTGGGACACTGAGACACAAGGACACTGGGACACTGAGACACAAGGACACTGGGACAATGAGACACTGAGACACAAGGACATTGGGACACTGAGACACTGAGACACTGATACACTAGGACACTGGGACACTGAGACACTGAGACACTGAGACACAGAGACACTAGTACAATGGTACACTGAGACACAAGGACACTGGGACACTGGGACACTGAGACACTGAGGCACAGAGACATTAGCGCACTGGGACACTGAGACACAAGGACACTGGGACACTGAGACACAAGGACACTGGGACAATGAGACACTGAGACACAAGGACACTGGGACACTGAGACACTGAGACACTGAGATACTAGGACACTGGGACACTGAGACACAAGGACATTGGGACACTGAGACACTGAGACATTGATACACTAGGACACTAGGACACTGGGACACTGAGACACAAGGACATTGGGACACTGAGACACAAGGACACTGGGACACTAGGACACGAGGACACTGGGGCACTGAGACACAAGGACACTGGGACAATGAGACACAAGGACACTGGGACACTGAGACACTGAGACACAGAGACACTAGGACACTGGTACACTGAGACACAAGGACACTGGGACACTGGGACACTGAGACACTGAGGCACTGAGACACAAGGACACTGGGACACTGAGACACAAGGACACTGGGACACTGAGACACAAGGACACTGGGACACTGAGACACAAGGACACTGGGACACTGAGACACTGAGACACAGAGACACTGAGACACAAGGACACTGGGACACTGAGACACTGAGACACAGAGACACTAGGACACTGGGACACTGGGACATTGGGACACTGAGACACTGAGACACTAGGACATTGGGACACTGAGACGCTGAGACACAGGGGAACTGGGACACTGAGACACTGGGACACTGGGAAACTGAGACACTGAGACACTGAGACACAGATACACTGGGACACAGAGACACTGGGACACAGAGACACAGAGACACTGGGACACTAGGACACAGAGACACTGAGACATTGGGTCATTGAGACACTGAGGCACTGGGACACTGGGAAACTGAGACACAGATACACTGGGACACAGAGACACTGGGACACAGAGACACAGAGACACTGGGACACTAGGACACAGAGACACTGAGACACAGAGACACTGGGACACTGGGACATTGGGACATTGAGACACTGAGGCACTGGGACACAGAGACACTGAGACACTGGGACACTGGGACACTGACACACTGGAACACTGGAACACTGGGACACAGAGACACAGAGACACTGAGACACAGAGACACTGGGACACTGAGACAATGGGACATTGGGACACAGAGACACTGATACACAGAGACACTGGGACACTTGGACACTGGGACACAGAGACACAGAGACACTGAGACACAAGGACACTGAGACACAAGGACATTGGGACACTGAGACACTGAGACACAGAGACACTAGGACACTGGGACACTGAGACACAAGGACACTGGGACACTGAGACACAAGGACACTGAGACACTGAGACACTGAGACACTGGGACACTGGGACACTGGGACACTGGGACACTGGGGCACTGAGACACTGAGACACTAGGACACTGAGACACAAGGGCACTGGGACACTGGGACACTGAGACACTGAGACACTGAGACACTGGGACACTGAGACAATGAGACACTGAGACACTAGGACACTGGGACACTGGGACACTGAGACACAAGGACATTGGGACACTGAGACACTGAGACACAGAGACACGAGGACACTGGGACACAGACACTGAGACACTGAGACACTGGGACACTGGGACACTGAGACACTGAGACACTGAGACACAGAGACACTAGGACACTGGGACACTGGGACACTGAGACACAAGGACATTGGGACACTGAGACACTGAGACACTGAGACAATAGGACACTGGGACACTGGGACACTGAGACACTGAGACACAGAGACACTAGGACACTGGGACACTGAGACACAAGGACATTGGGACACTGAGACACAGAGACACTAGGACACTGGGACACTGAGACACAAGGCCATTGGGACACTGAGACACTGAGACACAGAGACACTAGGACACTGGGAGACTGAGACACAAGGACACTGGGACACTGAGACACAAGGACACTGGGACACAGAGACACTGAGACAATGAGACACTGAGACACTAGGACAGTGGGACACTGAGACACTGAGACACAGAGACACGAGGACACTGGTACACTGGGACACTGAGACACTGAGACACAGAGACACTAGGACACTGGGACACTGAGACACAAGGACACTGGGACACTGAGACACAAGGACACTGGGACACTGAGACACTGAGACACAGAGACACTAGGACACTAGGACACTGGGACACTGAGACAATGAGACACTGAGACACAGAGACACTAGGACACTGGGGCACTGAAACACTGGGACACTGAGACACTGAGACACAGAGACACTAGGACACTGGGACACTGAGACACAGAGGCACTAGGACACTGGGACACTGAGACAATGAGACACTGAGACACAGAGACACTAGGACACTGGGACACTGGGACACTGAGACACTGAGACACAGAGACACTGAGACACAGAGACACTAGGACACTGGGACACTAGGACACTGAGACACAGAGACACTAGGACACTGGTACACTGGGACACTGAGACACTGAGACACAGAGACACTAGGACACTGGGACACTGGGACACTAGGACACTGGGGCACTGAGACACTGAGACACTAGGACACTGAGACACAAGGACACTGGGACACTGAGACACTGAGACACTGGGACACTGAGACAATGAGACACTGAGACACTAGGACACTGGGACACTGGGACACTGAGACACAAGGACATTGGGACACTGAGACACTGAGACACAGAGACACGAGGACACTGGGACACAGACACTGAGACACTGAGACACTGGGACACTGGGACACTGAGACACTGAGACACTGAGACACAGAGACACTAGGACACTAGGACACTGGGACACTGGGACACTGAGACACAAGGACATTGGGACACTGAGACACTGAGACACTGAGACAATAGGACACTGGGACACTGGGACACTGAGACACTGAGACACAGAGACACTAGGACACTGGGACACTGAGACACAAGGACATTGGGACACTGAGACACTGAGACACAGAGACACTAGGACACTGGGACACTGAGACACAAGGACATTGGGACACTGAGGCACTGAGACACAGAGACACTAGGACACTGGGAGACTGAGACACAAGGACACTGGGACACTGAGACACAAGGACACTGGGACACAGAGACACTGAGACACAGAGACACTAGGACACTGGGACACTGAGACATTGAGACACTGAGACACAGAGACACTAGGACACTGGGACACTGAGACACTGAGACACAGAGACACTAGGACACTGGGACATTGAGACAATGAGACACTGAGACACAGAGACACTAGGACACTGGGACACTGAGACACTGAGACACAGAGACACTAGGACACTGGGACACTGAGACAATGAGACACTGAGACAAGGAGACACTAGGACACTGGGACACTGGGACACTGAGACACTGAGACACAGAGACACTAGGACTGGGACACTGAGACTGAGACACTGAGACACTAGGACACTGGGACACTGGGACACTGGGACACTGAGACAATGAGACACTGAGACACTAGGACAGTGGGACACTGAGACACTGAGACACAGAGACACGAGGACACTGGTACACTGGGACACTGAGACACTGAGACACAGAGACACTAGGACACTGGGACACTGAGACACAAGGACACTGGGACACTGAGACACAAGGACACTGGGACACTGAGAAACTGAGACACAGAGACACTAGGACACTGTTACACTGGGACACTGAGACAATGAGACACTGAGACACAGAGACACTAGGACACTGGGACACTGGGACACTGAGACACTGAGACACTGAATCACAGAGACACTAGGACACTGGGACACTTGGACACTGAGACAATGAGACACTGAGACACAGAGACACTAGGACACTGAGACACTGAGACACAGAGACACTAGGACACTGGGACACTGGGACACTGAGACACTGAGACAATGAGACACTGAGACACAGAGACACTAGGACACTGGGACACTAGGACACTGAGACACAGAGACACTAGGACACTGGTACACTGGGACACTGAGACACTGAGACACAGAGACACTAGGACACTGGGACACTGAGACACAAGGACACTGGGACACTGAGACACAAGGACACTGGGATACTGAGACACTGAGACACAGAGACACTAGGACACTAGGACACTGGGACACTGAGACAATGAGACACTGAGACACAGAGACACTAGGACACTGGGGCACTGAGACACTGGGACACTGAGACACTGAGACACAGAGACACTAGGACACTGGGACACTGAGACACAGAGGCACTAGGACACTGGGACACTGAGACAATGAGACACTGAGACACAGAGACACGAGGACACTGGGACACTGGGACACTGAGACACTGAGACACAGAGACAGTGAGACACAGAGACACTAGGACACTGGGACACTAGGACACTGAGACACAGAGACACTAGGACACTGGTACACTGGGACACTGAGACACTGAGACACAGAGACACTAGGACACTGGGACACTGAGACACAAGGACACTGGGACACTGAGACACAAGGACACTGGGATACTGAGACACTGAGACACAGAGACACTAGGACACTAGGACACTGGGACACTGAGACAATGAGACACTGAGACACAGAGACACTAGGACACTGGGGCACTGAGACACTGGGACACTGAGACACTGAGACACAGAGACACTAGGACACTGGGACACTGAGACACAGAGGCACTAGGACACTGGGACACTGAGACAATGAGACACTGAGACACTGAGACACAGAGACACTAGGACACTGGGACACTGGGACACAGAGACAGTGAGACACAGAGACAGTGAGACACAGAGACACTAGGACACTGGGACACTAGGACACTGAGACACAGAGACACTAGGACACTGGTACACTGGGACACTGGGACACTGAGACACAGAGACACTAGGACACTGGGACACTGAGACACAAGGACACTGGGACACTGAGACACAAGGACACTGGGATACTGAGACACTGAGACACTGAGACACAGAGACACTAGGACACTGGTATCTGGGACACTGAGACACTGAGACACAGAGACACTAGGACACTGGGACACTAAGACACAAGGACACTGAGACACTGGGACACTGAGACAATAAGACACTAAGACACAGAGACACAGAGACACTAGGACACTGGGACACTGAGACACTAGGACACTGAGACATTGAGACACTGAGACACTGAGACAATGAGACACTGAGACACTAGGACACTGGGACACTGAGACACTAGGACACTGAGACACTGAGACACAGAGACACTAGGACACTGGGACACTGAGACAATGAGACACTGAGACACTAGGACACTGGGACACTGAGAAACTGAGACACAGAGACAATAGGACACTGGGACACTGAGACACAAGGACAATGGGACACTTGGACACTGAGACACAAGGACACTGGGACACTGAGACACTGAGATACTGAGACACTGAGACACAGAGACACTAGGACACTGGGACACTGAGACACACGGACACTGGGACACTGGGACACAAGGACACTGAGACACTGGGACACTGAGACAATGAGACACTGAGACACTGAGACAATGAGACACTGAGACACAGAGACACTAGGACACTGGGACACTGAGACACTGAGACACTAGGACACTAGGACACTGGGACACTGAGACACTGAGACACTAGGACACTGAGACACTGAGACACTGAGACACAGAGACACTAGGACACTGGGACACTGGGACACGGAGACAATGAGACAATGAGACACTGAGACACTAGGACACTGGGACACTGGGACATTGAGGCACTGAGACACTGAGACACAGAGACACTAGGACACTGGGACACTGAGACACAAGGACAATGGGACACTTGGACACTGAGACACAAGGACACTGGGACACTGGGACACTGAGACACGGAGATACTGAGACACTGAGACACAGAGACACTAGGACACTGGGACACTGAGACACACGGACACTGGGACACTGAGACACAAGGACGCTGGGACACTGAGACACTGAGACACTGAGACACTAGGACACTAGGACACTGGGACACTGAGACACTGAGACACAAGGACACTGGGACACTGAGACACAAGGCCACTGGGAAACTGAGACTCTGAGACACTAGGACACTGGGACACTGAGACACTGAGACACTGAGACACAGAGACACTAGGACACTGGGACACTGAGACACATAGACACTGGGACACTGAGACACTGAGACACAGAGACACTAGGACACTAGGACACTGGGACACTGAGACACTGAGACACAAGGACACTGGGACACTGAGACACTGAGACACTAGGACACTGGGACACTGAGACACTGAGACACAGAGACACTAGGACACTGGGACACTGAGACACAAGGACACTGGGACACTGAGACGCAAGGACACTGGGACACTGAGACACTGAGACACAGAGACACTAGGACACTGGGGCACTGAGACACTGGGACACTGAGACACTGAGACACAGAGACACTAGGACACTGGGACACTGAGACACAGAGGCACTAGGACACTGGGACACTGAGACAATGAGACACTGAGACACTGAGACACAGAGACACTAGGACACTGGGACACTGGGACACAGAGACACTAGGACACTGGGACACTGGGACACTGAGACACTGAGACAATGAGACACTGAGACACAGAGACACTAGGACACTGGGACACTAGGACACTGAGACACAGAGACACTAGGACACTGGTACACTGGGACACTGAGACACTGAGACACAGAGACACTAGGACACTGGGACACTGAGACACAAGGACACTGGGACACTGAGACACAAGGACACTGGGATACTGAGACACTGAGACACAGAGACACTAGGACACTAGGACACTGGGACACTGAGACAATGAGACACTGAGACACAGAGACACTAGGACACTGGGGCACTGAGACACTGGGACACTGAGACACTGAGACACAGAGACACTAGGACACTGGGACACTGAGACACAGAGGCACTAGGACACTGGGACACTGAGACAATGAGACACTGAGACACAGAGACACGAGGACACTGGGACACTGGGACACTGAGACACTGAGACACAGAGACAGTGAGACACAGAGACACTAGGACACTGGGACACTGAGACACAAGGACACTGGGACACTGAGACACAAGGACACTGGGATACTGAGACACTGAGACACAGAGACACTAGGACACTAGGACACTGGGACACTGAGACAATGAGACACTGAGACACAGAGACACTAGGACACTGGGGCACTGAGACACTGGGACACTGAGACACTGAGACACAGAGACACTAGGACACTGGGACACTGAGACACAGAGGCACTAGGACACTGGGACACTGAGACAATGAGACACTGAGACACTGAGACACAGAGACACTAGGACACTGGGACACTGGGACACAGAGACAGTGAGACACAGAGACAGTGAGACACAGAGACACTAGGACACTGGGACACTAGGACACTGAGACACAGAGACACTAGGACACTGGTACACTGGTACACTGGGACACTGAGACACAGAGACACTAGGACACTGGGACACTGAGACACAAGGACACTGGGACACTGAGACACAAGGACACTGGGATACTGAGACACTGAGACACTGAGACACAGAGACACTAGGACACTGGTATCTGGGACACTGAGACACTGAGACACAGAGACACTAGGACACTGGGACACTAAGACACAAGGACACTGAGACACTGGGACACTGAGACAATAAGACACTAAGACACAGAGACACAGAGACACTAGGACACTGGGACACTGAGACACTAGGACACTGAGACATTGAGACACTGAGACACTGAGGCAATGAGACACTGAGACACTAGGACACTGGGACACTGAGACACTAGGACACTGAGACACTGAGACACAGAGACACTAGGACACTGGGACACTGAGACAATGAGACACTGAGACACTAGGACACTGGGACACTGAGAAACTGAGACACAGAGACAATAGGACACTGGGACACTGAGACACAAGGACAATGGGACACTTGGACACTGAGACACAAGGACACTGGGACACTGAGACACTGAGATACTGAGACACTGAGACACAGAGACACTAGGACACTGGGACACTGAGACACACGGACACTGGGACACTGGGACACAAGGACACTGAGACACTGGGACACTGAGACAATGAGACACTGAGACACTGAGACAATGAGACACTGAGACACAGAGACACTAGGACACTGGGACACTGAGACACTGAGACACTAGGACACTAGGACACTGGGACACTGAGACACTGAGACACTAGGACACTGAGACACTGAGACACTGAGACACAGAGACACTAGGACACTGGGACACTGGGACACGGAGACAATGAGACAATGAGACACTGAGACACTAGGACACTGGGACACTGGGACATTGAGGCACTGAGACACTGAGACACAGAGACACTAGGACACTGGGACACTGAGACACAAGGACAATGGGACACTTGGACACTGAGACACAAGGACACTGGGACACTGGGACACTGAGACACGGAGATACTGAGACACTGAGACACAGAGACACTAGGACACTGGGACACTGAGACACACGGACACTGGGACACTGAGACACAAGGACGCTGGGACACTGAGACACTGAGACACTGAGACACTAGGACACTAGGACACTGGGACACTGAGACACTGAGACACAAGGACACTGGGACACTGAGACACAAGGCCACTGGGAAACTGAGACTCTGAGACACTAGGACACTGGGACACTGAGACACTGAGACACTGAGACACAGAGACACTAGGACACTGGGACACTGAGACACATAGACACTGGGACACTGAGACACTGAGACACAGAGACACTAGGACACTAGGACACTGGGACACTGAGACACTGAGACACAAGGACACTGGGACACTGAGACACTGAGACACTAGGACACTGGGACACTGAGACACTGAGACACAGAGACACTAGGACACTGGGACACTGAGACACAAGGACACTGGGACACTGAGACGCAAGGACACTGGGACACTGAGACACTGAGACACAGAGACACTAGGACACTGGGGCACTGAGACACTGGGACACTGAGACACTGAGACACAGAGACACTAGGACACTGGGACACTGAGACACAGAGGCACTAGGACACTGGGACACTGAGACAATGAGACACTGAGACACTGAGACACAGAGACACTAGGACACTGGGACACTGGGACACAGAGACACTAGGACACTGGGACACTGGGACACTGAGACACTGAGACAATGAGACACTGAGACACAGAGACACTAGGACACTGGGACACTAGGACACTGAGACACAGAGACACTAGGACACTGGTACACTGGGACACTGAGACACTGAGACACAGAGACACTAGGACACTGGGACACTGAGACACAAGGACACTGGGACACTGAGACACAAGGACACTGGGATACTGAGACACTGAGACACAGAGACACTAGGACACTAGGACACTGGGACACTGAGACAATGAGACACTGAGACACAGAGACACTAGGACACTGGGGCACTGAGACACTGGGACACTGAGACACTGAGACACAGAGACACTAGGACACTGGGACACTGAGACACAGAGGCACTAGGACACTGGGACACTGAGACAATGAGACACTGAGACACAGAGACACGAGGACACTGGGACACTGGGACACTGAGACACTGAGACACAGAGACAGTGAGACACAGAGACACTAGGACACTGGGACACTGAGACACAAGGACACTGGGACACTGAGACACAAGGACACTGGGATACTGAGACACTGAGACACAGAGACACTAGGACACTAGGACACTGGGACACTGAGACAATGAGACACTGAGACACAGAGACACTAGGACACTGGGGCACTGAGACACTGGGACACTGAGACACTGAGACACAGAGACACTAGGACACTGGGACACTGAGACACAGAGGCACTAGGACACTGGGACACTGAGACAATGAGACACTGAGACACTGAGACACAGAGACACTAGGACACTGGGACACTGGGACACAGAGACAGTGAGACACAGAGACAGTGAGACACAGAGACACTAGGACACTGGGACACTAGGACACTGAGACACAGAGACACTAGGACACTGGTACACTGGGACACTGGGACACTGAGACACAGAGACACTAGGACACTGGGACACTGAGACACAAGGACACTGGGACACTGAGACACAAGGACACTGGGATACTGAGACACTGAGACACTGAGACACAGAGACACTAGGACACTGGTATCTGGGACACTGAGACACTGAGACACAGAGACACTAGGACACTGGGACACTAAGACACAAGGACACTGAGACACTGGGACACTGAGACAATAAGACACTAAGACACAGAGACACAGAGACACTAGGACACTGGGACACTGAGACACTAGGACACTGAGACATTGAGACACTGAGACACTGAGACAATGAGACACTGAGACACTAGGACACTGGGACACTGAGACACTAGGACACTGAGACACTGAGACACAGAGACACTAGGACACTGGGACACTGAGACAATGAGACACTGAGACACTAGGACACTGGGACACTGAGAAACTGAGACACAGAGACAATAGGACACTGGGACACTGAGACACAAGGACAATGGGACACTTGGACACTGAGACACAAGGACACTGGGACACTGAGACACTGAGATACTGAGACACTGAGACACAGAGACACTAGGACACTGGGACACTGAGACACACGGACACTGGGACACTGGGACACAAGGACACTGAGACACTGGGACACTGAGACAATGAGACACTGAGACACTGAGACAATGAGACACTGAGACACAGAGACACTAGGACACTGGGACACTGAGACACTGAGACACTAGGACACTAGGACACTGGGACACTGAGACACTGAGACACTAGGACACTGAGACACTGAGACACTGAGACACAGAGACACTAGGACACTGGGACACTGGGACACGGAGACAATGAGACAATGAGACACTGAGACACTAGGACACTGGGACACTGGGACATTGAGGCACTGAGACACTGAGACACAGAGACACTAGGACACTGGGACACTGAGACACAAGGACAATGGGACACTTGGACACTGAGACACAAGGACACTGGGACACTGGGACACTGAGACACGGAGATACTGAGACACTGAGACACAGAGACACTAGGACACTGGGACACTGAGACACACGGACACTGGGACACTGAGACACAAGGACGCTGGGACACTGAGACACTGAGACACTGAGACACTAGGACACTAGGACACTGGGACACTGAGACACTGAGACACAAGGACACTGGGACACTGAGACACAAGGCCACTGGGAAACTGAGACTCTGAGACACTAGGACACTGGGACACTGAGACACTGAGACACTGAGACACAGAGACACTAGGACACTGGGACACTGAGACACATAGACACTGGGACACTGAGACACTGAGACACAGAGACACTAGGACACTAGGACACTGGGACACTGAGACACTGAGACACAAGGACACTGGGACACTGAGACACTGAGACACTAGGACACTGGGACACTGAGACACTGAGACACAGAGACACTAGGACACTGGGACACTGAGACACAAGGACACTGGGACACTGAGACGCAAGGACACTGGGACACTGAGACACTGAGACACAGAGACACTAGGACACTAGGACACTGGGACACTGAGACACTGAGACACAGGGACACTGAGACACAAGGACACTGGGACACGGGGACACTGAGACACAGAGACACTAGGACACTAGGACACTGGGACACTGAGACACTGAGACACAAGGACACTGGGACACTGAGACATAAGGACACTGAGACACTGAGACACTAGGACACTAGGACACTGGGACACTGAGACACTGAGACACTGAGACACTGGGACACTGAGACACTGAGACACAGAGACACTGGGACACTGAGACACACGGACACTGGGACACTGAGACACAAGGACGCTGGGACACTGAGACACTGAGACACTGATACACTAGGACACTAGGACACTGGGACACTGAGACACTGAGACACTGAGACACAGAGACACTAGGACACTGGGACACTGAGACACACGGACACTGGGACACTGAGACACAAGGACGCTGGGACACTGAGACACTGAGACACTGAGACACTAGGACACTGGGACACTGAGACACAAGGATACTGGGACACTGAGACACTGAGACACAGAGACACTAGGACACTGGGACACTGAGACACAAGGACACTGGGACACTGGGACACTGAGACACTGAGACATTGAGCCACTAGGACACTGGGACACTGAAACACAAGGACACTGGGACACTGGGACACTGAGACAGTGAGACACTGAGACACTGAGACACTAGGACACTGAGACACAAGGACACTGGGACACTGGGACACTGAGACACTGAGACACAGAGACATTAGGACACTGGGACACTGAGACACAAGGACACTGGGACACTGAGGCACATGGACACTGGGACAATGAGACACTGAGACACAAGGACACTGGGACACTGAGACACTGAGACACTGAGACACTAGGACACTGGGACACTGGTACACTGAGACACAAGGACACTGGGACACTGGGACACTGAGACACTGAGGCACAGAGACATTAGCGCACTGGGACACTGAGACACAAGGACACTGGGACACTGAGACACAAGGACACTGGGACAATGAGACACTGAGACACAAGGACATTGGGACACTGAGACACTGAGACACTGATACACTAGGACACTGGGACACTGAGACACTGAGACACTGAGACACAGAGACACTAGTACACTGGTACACTGAGACACAAGGACACTGGGACACTGGGACACTGAGACACTGAGGCACAGAGACATTAGCGCACTGGGACACTGAGACACAAGGACACTGGGACACTGAGACACAAGGACACTGGGACAATGAGACACTGAGACACAAGGACACTGGGACACTGAGACACTGAGACACTGAGATACTAGGACACTGGGACACTGAGACACAAGGACATTGGGACACTGAGACACTGAGACATTGATACACTAGGACACTAGGACACTGGGACACTGAGACACAAGGACATTGGGACACTGAGACACAAGGACACTGGGACACTAGGACACGAGGACACTGGGACACTGAGACACAAGGACACTGGGACACTGAGACACAAGGACACTGGGACACTGAGACACTGAGACACAGAGACACTAGGACACTGGTACAATGAGACACAAGGACACTGGGACACTGGGACACTGAGACACTGAGGCACTGAGACACAAGGACACTGGGACACTGAGACACAAGGACACTGGGACACTGAGACACAAGGACACTGGGACACTGAGACACAAGGACACTGGGACACTGAGACACTGAGACACAGAGACACTGAGACACAAGGACACTGGGACACTGAGACACTGAGACACAGAGACACTAGGACACTGGGACACTGGGACATTGGGACACTGAGACACTGAGACACTAGGACATTGGGACACTGAGACGCTGAGACACAGGGGAACTGGGACACTGAGACACTGGGACACTGGGAAACTGAGACACTGAGACACTGAGACACAGATACACTGGGACACAGAGACACTGGGACACAGAGACACAGAGACACTGGGACACTAGGACACAGAGACACTGAGACATTGGGTCATTGAGACACTGAGGCACTGGGACACTGGGAAACTGAGACACAGATACACTGGGACACAGAGACACTGGGACACAGAGACACAGAGACACTGGGACACTAGGACACAGAGACACTGAGACACAGAGACACTGGGACACTGGGACATTGGGACATTGAGACACTGAGGCACTGGGACACAGAGACACTGAGACACTGGGACACTGGGACACTGACACACTGGAACACTGGAACACTGGGACACAGAGACACAGAGACACTGAGACACAGAGACACTGGGACACTGAGACAATGGGACATTGGGACACAGAGACACTGATACACAGAGACACTGGGACACTTGGACACTGGGACACAGAGACACAGAGACACTGAGACACAAGGACACTGAGACACAAGGACATTGGGACACTGAGACACTGAGACACAGAGACACTAGGACACTGGGACACTGAGACACAAGGACACTGGGACACTGAGACACAAGGACACTGAGACACTGAGACACTGAGACACTGGGACACTGGGACACTGGGACACTGGGGCACTGAGACACTGAGACACTAGGACACTGAGACACAAGGGCACTGGGACACTGGGACACTGAGACACTGAGACACTGAGACACTGGGACACTGAGACAATGAGACACTGAGACACTAGGACACTGGGACACTGGGACACTGAGACACAAGGACATTGGGACACTGAGACACTGAGACACAGAGACACGAGGACACTGGGACACAGACACTGAGACACTGAGACACTGGGACACTGGGACACTGAGACACTGAGACACTGAGACACAGAGACACTAGGACACTGGGACACTGGGACACTGAGACACAAGGACATTGGGACACTGAGACACTGAGACACTGAGACAATAGGACACTGGGACACTGGAACACTGAGACACTGAGACACAGAGACACTAGGACACTGGGACACTGAGACACAAGGACATTGGGACACTGAGACACAGAGACACTAGGACACTGGGACACTGAGACACAAGGCCATTGGGACACTGAGACACTGAGACACAGAGACACTAGGACACTGGGAGACTGAGACACAAGGACACTGGGACACTGAGACACAAGGACACTGGGACACAGAGACACTGAGACAATGAGACACTGAGACACTAGGACAGTGGGACACTGAGACACTGAGACACAGAGACACGAGGACACTGGTACACTGGGACACTGAGACACTGAGACACAGAGACACTAGGACACTGGGACACTGAGACACAAGGACACTGGGACACTGAGACACAAGGACACTGGGACACTGAGACACTGAGACACAGAGACACTAGGACACTAGGACACTGGGACACTGAGACAATGAGACACTGAGACACAGAGACACTAGGACACTGGGGCACTGAAACACTGGGACACTGAGACACTGAGACACAGAGACACTAGGACACTGGGACACTGAGACACAGAGGCACTAGGACACTGGGACACTGAGACAATGAGACACTGAGACACAGAGACACTAGGACACTGGGACACTGGGACACTGAGACACTGAGACACAGAGACACTGAGACACAGAGACACTAGGACACTGGGACACTAGGACACTGAGACACAGAGACACTAGGACACTGGTACACTGGGACACTGAGACACTGAGACACAGAGACACTAGGACACTGGGACACTGAGACACAAGGACACTGGGACACTGAGACACAAGGACACTGGGATACTGAGACACTGAGACACAGAGACACTAGGACACAAGGACACTGGGACACTGAGACAATGAGACACTGAGACACAGAGACACTAGGACACTGGGGCACTGAGACACTGGGACACTGAGACACTGAGACACAGAGACACTAGGACACTGGGGCACTGAGACACTGGGACACTGAGACACTGAGACACAGAGACACTAGGACACTGGGACACTGAGACACAGAGGCACTAGGACACTGGGACACTGAGACAATGAGACACTGAGACACTAGGACACTGGGACACTGAGACACTGAGACACTGAGACACAGAGACACGAGGACACTGGGACACTGAGGCACAAGGACACTGGGACACTGAGACACAAGGACACTGGGACACTGAGACATTGAGACACTAGGACACTGGGACACTGAGACACAAGGACACAGGGACACTGGGACACTGAGACACAAGGACACTGAGACACTGGGACACTGAGACAATGAGACACAGAGACACAGAGACACAAGGACACTGGGACACTGAGACACAAGGACACTGGGACACTGAGACACTGAGACACTGAGACACAAGGACACTGGGACACTGGGACACTGAGACACAAGGACACTGAGACACTGGGACACTGAGACAATGAGACACTGAGACACAGAGACACAAGGACACTGGGACACTGAGACACAAGGACACTGGGACACTGAGACACTGAGACACTGAGACACAAGGACACTGGGACACTGGGACACTGAGACACAAGGACACTGAGACACTGGGACACTGAGACAATGAGACACTGAGACACAGAGACACTAGGACACTGGGACACTGAGACACAAGGACACTGGGACACTGAGACACAAGGACACTGGGACACTGAGACACTGAGACACTGAGAAAATAGGACACTGGGACACTGAGACACTAGGACACAGACACTGAGACACAGAGACACTAGGACACTGGGATACTGGGACACTGAGACAATGAGACACTGAGACACTAGGACACTTGGACACTGGGACACTGGGACACTGAGACACTGAGACACTGAGACACAGAGACACAGAGACACTAGGACACTGGGATACTGGGACACTGAGACAATGAGACACTGAGACACTAGGACACCTGGACACTGGGACACTGGGACACTGAGACACTGAGACACTGAGACACAGAGACACAGAGACACTAGGACACTGGGACACTGAGACACTGAGACACAGAGACACTAGGACACTGGTATCTGGGACACTGAGACACTGAGACACAGAGACACTAGGACACTGGGACACTAAGACACAAGGACACTGGGACACTGAGACACAAGGACACTGGGACACTGAGACACAAGGACACTGGGACACTGGGACACTGAGACACAAGGACACTGAGACACTGAGACAATGAGACACTGAGACACAGAGACACTAGGACACTGGGACACTGAGACACTGAGACACTAGGACACTGAGACACTGAGACACTGAGACAATGAGACACTGAGACACAGAGACACTAGGACACTGGGACACTGAGACACTAGGACACTGAGACACTGAGACACAGAGACACTAGGACACTGGGACACTGAGACAATGAGACACTGAGACACTAGGACACTGGGACACTGAGAAACTGAGACACAGAGACAATAGGACACTGGGACACTGAGACACAAGGACAATGGGACACTTGGACACTGAGACACAAGGACACTGGGACACTGAGACACTGAGATACTGAGACACTGAGACACAGAGACACTAGGACACTGGGACACTGAGACACACGGACACTGGGACACTGGGACACAAGGACACTGAGACACTGGGACACTGAGACAATGAGACACTGAGACACTGAGACAATGAGACACTGAGACACAGAGACACTAGGACACTGGGACACTGAGACACTGAGACACTAGGACACTAAGACACTGAGACACTGAGACACAGAGACACTAGGACACTGGGACACTGGGACACGGAGACACAAGGACAATGGGACACTTGGACACTGAGACACAAGGACACTGGGACACTGAGACACTGAGATACTGAGACACTGAGACACAGAGACACTAGGACACTGGGACACTGAGACACACGGACACTGGGACACTGGGACACAAGGACACTGAGACACTGGGACACTGAGACAATGAGACACTGAGACACTGAGACAATGAGACACTGAGACACAGAGACACTAGGACACTGGGACACTGAGACACTGAGACACTAGGACACTAAGACACTGAGACACTGAGACACAGAGACACTAGGACACTGGGACACTGGGACACGGAGACACAAGGACAATGGGACACTTGGACACTGAGACACAAGGACACTGGGACACTGAGACACGGAGATACTGAGAAACTGAGACACAGAGACACTAGGACACTGGGACACTGAGACACAAGGACACTGGGACACTGAGACACAAGGACACTGGGACACTGAGACACTGAGACACAGAGACACTAGGACACTAGGACACTGGGACACTGAGACACTGAGACACAGGGACACTGAGACACAAGGACACTGGGACACGGGGACACTGAGACACAGAGACACTAGGACACTGGGACACTGAGACACAAGGACACTGGGACACTGAGACACTGAGACACAGAGACACTAGGACACTAGGACACTGGGACACTGAGACACTGAGACACAAGGACACTGGGACACTGAGACATAAGGACACTGAGACACTGAGACACTAGGACACTAGGACACTGGGACACTGAGACACTGAGACACTGAGACACAGAGACACTGGGACACTGAGACACACGGACACTGGGACACTGAGACACAAGGACGCTGGGACACTGAGACACTGAGACACTGATACACTAGGACACTAGGACACTGGGACACTGAGACACTGAGACACAGAGACACTAGGACACTGGGACACTGAGACACACGGACACTGGGACACTGAGACACAAGGACGCTGGGACACTGAGACACTGAGACACTGAGACACTAGGACACTGGGACACTGAGACACAAGGATACTGGGACACTGAGACACTGAGACACAGAGACACTAGGACACTGGGACACTGAGACACAAGGACACTGGGACACTGGGACACTGAGACACTGAGACATTGAGCCACTAGGACACTGGGACACTGAAACACAAGGACACTGGGACACTGGGACACTGAGACAGTGAGACACTGAGACACTGAGACACTAGGACACTGAGACACAAGGACACTGGGACACTGGGACACTGAGACACTGAGACACAGAGACATTAGGACACTGGGACACTGAGACACAAGGACACTGGGACACTGAGGCACAAGGACACTGGGACAATGAGACACTGAGACACAAGGACACTGGGACACTGAGACACTGAGACACTGAGACACTGAGACACTAGGACACTAGGACACTGCGACACTTAGACACAAGGACATTGGGACACTGAGACACTGAGACACTGATACACTAGGACACTAGGACACTGGGACACTGAGACACTGAGACACTGAGACACAGAGACACTAGTACACTGGTACACTGAGACACAAGGACACTGGGACACTGGGACACTGAGACACTGAGGCACAGAGACATTAGGGCACTGGGACACTGAGACACAAGGACACTGGGACACTGAGACACTGAGACACTGAGACACTGAGATACTAGGACACTGGGGCACTGAGACACAAGGACATTGGGACACTGAGACACTGAGACATTGATACACTAGGACACTAGGACACTGGGACACTGAGACACAAGGACATTGGGACACTGAGACACAAGGACACTGGGACACTAGGACACGAGGACACTGGGACACTGAGACACAAGGACACTGGGACACTGAGACACAAGGACACTGGGACACTGAGACACTGAGACACAGAGACACTAGGACACTGGTACACTGAGACACAAGGACACTGGGACACTGGGACACTGAGACACTGAGGCACTGAGACACAAGGACTCTGGGACACTGAGACACAAGGACACTGGGACACTGAGACACAAGGACACTGGGACAATGAGACACTGAGACACAAGGACACTGGGACACTGAGACACTGAGACACTGAGACACTAGGACACTGGGACACTGAGACACAAGGACATTGGGACACTGAGACACTGAGACATTGATACACTAGGACACTAGGACACTGGGACACTGAGACACTGAGACACAGAGACACTAGGACACTGTGACACTGAGACACACGGACACTGGGACACTGAGACACAAGGACGCTGGGACACTGAGACACTGAGACACTGGGACACTGAGACACAAGGACGCTGGGACACTGAGACACTGAGACACTGAGACACAGAGACACTAGGACACTGTGACACTGAGACACACGGACACTGGGACACTGAGACACAAGGACGCTGGGACACTGAGACACTGAGACACTGGGACACTGAGACACAAGGACGCTGGGACACTGAGACACTGAGACACTGAGACACAGAGACACTAGGACACTGGGACACTGAGACACAAGGATACTGGGACACTGAGACACTGAGACACTGAGACACTAGGACACTGGGACACTGAGACACAAGGACACTGGGACACTGAGACACTGAGACACTGAGACACAAGGACACTGGGACACTGGGACACTGAGACACAAGGACACTGAGACACTGGGACACTGAGACAATGAGACACTGAGACACAAGGACACTGAGACACTGAGACACAAGGACACTGGGACACTGGGACACTGAGACACAAGGACACTGAGACACTGGGACACTGAGACAATGAGACACTGAGACACAGAGACACTGAGGCACAAGGACACTGGGACACTGAGACACAAGGACACTGGGACACTGAGACACTGAGACACTGAGACACTGAGACACGAGGACACTGGGACACTGAGACACTTGGACACTGAGACACTGAGACACAGAGACACTAGGACACTGGGATACTGGGACACTGAGACAATGAGACACTGAGACACTAGGACACTGGGACACTGAGACACTGAGACACTGAGACACAGAGACACAGAGACACTAGGACACTGGGACACTGAGACACTGAGACACAGAGACACTAGGACACTGGGACACTGAGACACAAGGACACTGGGACACTGAGACACTGAGACACAGAGACACTAGGACACTAGGACACTGGGACACTGAGACATTGAGACACAGGGACACTGAGACACAAGGACACTGGGACACGGGGACACTGAGACACAGAGACACTAGGACACTGGGACACTGAGACACAAGGACACTGGGACACTGAGACACTGAGACACAGAGACACTAGGACACTAGGACACTGGGACACTGAGACACTGAGACACAAGGACACTGGGACACTGAGACATAAGGACACTGAGACACTGAGACACTGAGACACTAGGACACTAGGACACTGGGACACTGAGACACTGAGACACAGAGACACTGGGACACTGAGACACACGGACACTGGGACACTGAGACACAAGGACGCTGGGACACTGAGACACTGAGACACTGATACACTAGGACACTAGGACACTGGGACACTGAGACACTGAGACACTGAGACACAGAGACACTAGGACACTGGGACACTGAGACACACGGACACTGGGACACTGAGACACAAGGACGCTGGGACACTGAGACACTGAGACACTGAGACACAGAGACACTAGGACACTGGCACACTGAGACACAAGGATACTGGGACACTGAGACACTGAGACACAGAGACACTAGGACACTGGGACACTGAGACACAAGGACACTGGGACACTGGGACACTGAGACACTGAGACATTGAGCCACTAGGACACTGGGACACTGAGACACAAGGACACTGGGACACTGGGACACTGAGACAGTGAGACACTGAGACACTGAGACACTAGGACACTGAGACACAAGGACACTGGGACACTGGGACACTGAGACACTGAGACACAGAGACATTAGGACACTGGGACACTGAGACACAAGGACACTGGGACACTGAGGCACAAGGACACTGGGACAATGAGACACTGAGACACAAGGACACTGGGACACTGGGACACTTAGACACAAGGACATTGGGACACTGAGACACTGAGACACTGATACACTAGGACACTAGGACACTGGGACACTGAGACACTGAGACACTGAGACACAGAGACACTAGGACACTGGGACACTGAGACACACGGACACTGGGACACTGAGACACGAGGACGCTGGGACACTGAGACACTGAGACACTGAGACACAGAGACACTAGGACACTGGGACACTGAGACACAAGGATACTGGGACACTGAGACACTGAGACACAGAGACACTAGGACACTGGGACACTGAGACACAAGGATACTGGGACACTGAGACACTGAGACACTGAGAAATTGAGACACTAGGACACTGGGACACTGAGACACAAGGACACTGGGACACTGGGACACTGAGACAGTGAGACACTGAGACACAGAGACACTAGGACACGAGGACACTGGGACACTGAGACACAAGGACACTGGGACACTGAGACACAAGGACACTGGGACACTGAGACACTGAGACACAAGGACACTGGGACACTGAGACACTGAGACACTGAGACACAGAGACACTAGGACACTGGTACACTGAGACACAAGGACACTGGGACACTGAGACACTGAGGCACAGAGACATTAGGGCACTGGGACACTGAGACACAAGGACACTGGGACACTGAGACACAAGGACACTGGGACAATGAGACACTGAGACACAAGGACTCTGGGACACTGAGACACTGAGACACTGAGATACTAGGACACTGGGACACTGAGACACAAGGACATTGGGACACTGAGACACAAGGACACTGGGACACTAGGACACGAGGACACTGGGACACTGAGACACAAGGACACTGGGACACTGAGACACAAGGGCACTGGGACACTGAGACACTGAGACACTGAGACACTAGGACACTGGTACACTGAGACACAAGGACACTGGGACACTGGGACACTGAGACACTGAGGCACTGAGACACAAGGACACTGGGACACTGAGACACAAGGAATCTGGGACACTGAGACACAAGGACACTGGGACAATGAGAAACTGAGACACAAGGACACTGGGACACTGAGACACTGAGACACTGAGACACTAGGACACTGGGACACTGAGACACAAGGACATTGGGACACTGAGACACTGAGACATTGATTCACTAGGACACTAGGACACTGGGACACTGAGACACTGAGACACAGAGACACTAGGACACTGTGACACTGAGACACACGGACACTGGGACACTGGGACACTGAGACACAAGGACGCTGGGACACTGAGACACTGAGACACTGAGACACAGAGGCACTAGGACACTGGGACACTGAGACACAAGGATACTGGGACACTTAGACACTGAGACACTGAGACACTAGGACACTGGGACACTGAGACACAAGGACACTGGGACACTGAGACACTGAGACACTGAGACACAAGGACACTGGGACACTGGGACACTGAGACACAAGGACACTGAGACACTGGGACACTGAGACAATGAGACACTGAGACACAGAGACACTGAGACACAAGGACACTGGGACACTGAGACACAAGGACACTGGGACACTGAGACACTGAGACACTGAGACACGAGGACACTGGGACACTGAGACACTTGGACACTGAGACACTGAGACACAGAGACACTAGGACACTGGGATACTGGGACACTGAGACAATGAGACACTGAGACACAAGGACACTGGGACACTGGGACACTGAGACACAAGGACACTGAGACACTGGGACACTGAGACAATGAGACACTGAGACACAGAGACACTGAGACACAAGGACACTGGGACACTGAGACACAAGGACACTGGGACACTGAGACACTGAGACACTGAGACACGAGGACACTGGGACACTGAGACACTTGGACACTGAGACACTGAGACACAGAGACACTAGGACACTGGGATACTGGGACACTGAGACAATGAGACACTGAGACACTAGGACACTGGGACACTGGGACACTGAGACACTGAGACACTGAGACACAGAGACACAGAGACACTAGGACACTGGGACACTGGGACACTGAGACACTGAGACACAGAGGCACTTGGACACTGGTATCTGGGACACTGAGACACTGAGACACAGAGACACTAGGACACTGGGACACTGAGACACAAGGACACTGGGACACTGAGACACAAGGACACTGAGACACTGAGACACTGAGACACTGAGACACGAGGACACTGGGACACTGGGATACTGGGACACTGAGACAATGAGACACTGAGACACTAGGACACTGGGACACTGGGACACTGAGACACTGAGACACTGAGACACAGAGACACTAGGACACTGGGACACTGAGACACTGAGACACTGAGACACGAGGACACTGGGACACTGGGATACTGGGACACTGAGACAATGAGACACTGAGACACTAGGACACTGGGACACTGGGACACTGAGACACTGAGACACTGAGACACAGAGACACTAGGACACTGGGACACTGAGACACTGAGACACTGAGACACGAGGACACTGGGACACTGGGATACTGGGACACTGAGACAATGAGACACTGAGACACTAGGACACTGGGACACTGGGACACTGAGACACTGAGACACTGAGACACAGAGACACTAGGACACTGGGACACTGAGACACTGAGACACTGAAACACTGAGACACAGAGACACCAGGACACTGGGACACTGAGACACAAGGACACTGGGACACTGAGACACAAGGACACTGGGACACTGAGACACGAGGACACTGGGACACTGAGACACTAGGACACTGAGACACTGAGACACAGAGACACTAGGACACTGGGATACTGGGACACTGAGACAATGAGACACTGAGACACTAGGACACTGGGACACTGGGACACTGAGACACTGAGACACTGAGACACAGAGACACAGAGACACTAGGACACTGGGACACAGAGACACTAGGACACTGGTATCTGGGACACTGAGACACTGAGACACAGAGACACTAGGACACTGGGACACTGAGACACAAGGACACTGGGACACTGAGACACAAGGACACTGGGACACTGAGACACAGAGACACTGAGACACAGAGACACTAGGACACTGGGACACTGAGGCACAAGGACACTGGGACACTGGGACACTGAGAGACAAGGACACTGAGACACTGGGACACTGAGACAATGAGACACTGAGACACAGAGACACTAGGACACTGGGACACTGGGACACTGAGACACAAGGACACTGGGACACTGAGACACAGAGACACTAGGACACTGGGGCACTGAGACACAAGGACACTGGGACACTGAGACACTGAGACACTGAGACACTAGAACACTAGGACACTGGGACACTGAGACACAAGGACACTGGGACACTGGGACACTGAGACACAAGGACACTGAGACACTGGGACACTGAGACAATGAGACACTAAGACACAGAGACACTAGGACACTGGGACACTGAGACACAAGGACACTGGGACACTGAGACACTGAGACACTGAGACACTAGGACACTGGGACACTGAGACACAAGGACACTGGGACACTGGGACACTGAGACACAAGGACACTGAGACACTGAAACAATGAGACACTGAGACACAGAGACACAGAGACACTAGGACACTGGGGCACTGAGACACTGAGACACTGAGACACAAGGACACTGGGACACTGAGACACTGAGACACTGAGACACTAGGACACTGGGACACTGAGACACAAGGACACTGGGACACTGGGACACTGAGACACAAGGACACTGAGACACTGAAACAATGAGACACTGAGACACAGAGACACTAGGACACTGGGACACTGAGACACTGAGACACTGAGACACTGAGACAATGAGACACAGAGACACTAGGACACTGGGACACTGAGACACTAGGACACTGAGACACTGAGACACTGAGACACAGAGAAACTAGGACACTGGGACACTGAGACAATGAGACACTGAGACACTAGGACACTGGGACACTGAGACACTGAGACACAGAGACAATAGGACACTGGGACACTGAGACACAAGGACAATGGGACACTTGGACACTGAGACACAAGGACACTGGGACACTGGGACACTGAGATACTGAGACACTGAGACACAGAGACACTAGGACACTGGGACACTGAGACACACGGACACTGGGACACTGAGACACAAGGACGCTGGGACACTGAGACACTGAGACACAGAGACACTAGGACACTGGGACACAGAGACACAAGGACACTGGGACACTGGGACACAAGGACACTGAGACACTGAGACACTAGGACAATGAGACAATGAGACACTGAGACAATGAGACACTGAGACACAGAGACACTAGGACACTGGGACACTGAGACACTGAGACACTAGGACACTAGGACACTGGGACACTGAGACACTGAGACACTAGGACACTAAGACACTGAGACACTGAGACACAGAGACACTAGGACACTGGGCACTGGGACACGGAGACAATGAGACAATGAGACACTGAGACACTAGGACACTGGGACACTGGGACATTGATGCACTGAGACACTGAGACACAGAGACACTAGGACACTGGGACACTGAGACACAAGGACAATGGGACACTTGGACACTGAGACACAAGGACACTGGGACACTGGGACACTGAGACACGGAGATACTGAGACACTGAGACACAGAGACACTAGGACACTGGGACACTGAGACACACGGACACTGGGACACTGAGACACAAGGACGCTGGGACACTGAGACACTGAGACACTGAGACACTGAGACACAGAGACACTAGGACACTAGGACACTGGGACACTGAGACACTGAGACACAAGGACACTGGGACACTGAGACACAAGGCCACTGGGACACTGAGACACTGAGACACTAGGACACTGGGACACTGAGACACTGAGACACAGAGACACTAGGACACTGGGACACTGAGACACAAGGACACTGGGACACTGAGACACTGAGACACAGAGACACTAGGACACTAGGACCCTGGGACACTGAGACACTGAGACACAAGGACACTGGGACACTGAGACATAAGGACACTGGGACACTGAGACACTGAGACACTAGGACACTGGGACAATGAGACTCTGAGACACAGAGACACTAGGACACTGGGACACTGAGACACAAGGACACTGGGACACTGAGACACTGAGACACAGAGACACTAGGACACTAGGACACTGGGACACTGAGACACTGAGACGCAAGGACACTGAGACACAAGGACACTGGGACACGGGGACACTGAGACACTGAGACACAGAGACACTAGGACACTGGGACACTGAGACACAAGGACACTGAGACACAGAGAAACTAGGACACTAGGACACTGGGACACTGAGACACTGAGACACAAGGACACTGGGACACTGAGACATAAGGACACTGGGACACTGAGACACTGAGACACTGAGACACTAGGACACGAGGACACTGGGACACTGAGACACTGAGACACTGAGACACAGAGACACTGGGACACTGAGACACACGGACACTGAGACACAAGGACGCTGGGACACTTAGACACAAGGACATTGGGACACTGAGACACTGAGACACTGATACACTAGGACACTAGGACACTGGGACACTGAGACACTGAGACACTGAGACACAGAGACACTAGGACACTGGGACAATGTGACACGAGGACGCTGGGACACTGAGACACTGAGACACTGAGACACAGAGACACTAGGACACTGAGACACTGAGACACTGAGAAATTGAGACACTAGGACACTGGGACACTGAGACACAAGGACACTGGGACACTGGGACACTGAGACAGTCAGACACTGAGACACAGAGACACTAGGACACGAGGACACTGGGACACTGAGACACAAGGACACTGGGACACTGAGACACAAGGACACTGGGACACTGAGACACTGAGACACTGAGACACAGAGACACTAGGACACTGGTACACTGAGACACAAGGACACTGGGACACTGGGACACTGAGACACTGAGGCACAGAGACATTAGGGCACTGGGACACTGAGACACAAGGACACTGGGACACTGAGACGCAAGGACACTGGGACAATGAGACACTGAGACACAAGGACACTGGGACACTGAGACACTGAGACACTGAGACACAGAGACACTAGGACACTGGTACACTGAGACACAAGGACACTGGGACACTGGGACACTGAGACACTGAGGCACAGAGACATTAGGGCACTGGGACACTGAGACACAAGGACACTGGGACACTGAGACACAAGGACATTGGGACACTGAGACACTGAGACATTGATACACGAGGACACTAGGACACTGGGACACTGAGACACAAGGACATTGGGACACTGAGACACAAGGACACTGGGACACTAGGACACAAGGACACTGGAACACTGAGACACAAGGACACTGGGACACTGAGACACTGAGACACAGAGACACTAGGACACTGGTACACTGAGACACAAGGACACTGGGACACTGGGACACTGAGACACTGAGGCACTGAGACACAAGGACACTGGGACACTGATACACAAGGAATCTGGGACACTGAGACACAAGGACACTGGGACAATGAGACACTGAGACACAAGGACACTGGGACACTGAGACACTGAGACACTGAGACACTAGGACACTGGGACACTGAGACACAAGGACATTGGGACACTGAGACACTGAGACATTGATTCACTAGGACACTAGGACACTGGGACACTGAGACACTGAGACACAGGGACACTAGGACACTGTGACACTGAGACACACGCACACTGGGACACTGAGACACAAGGACGCTGGGACACTGAGACACTGAGACACTGAGACACAGAGGCACTAGGACACTGGGACACTGAGACACAAGGATACTGGGACACTGAGACACTGAGATACTGAGACACTTGGACACTGGGACACTCAGGCACAAGGACACTGGGACACTGAGACACTGAGACACTGAGACACAAGGACACTGGGACACTGGGACACTGAGACACAAGGACACTGAGACAATGAGACACTGAGACACAGAGACACTGAGACACAAGGACACTGGGACACTGAGACACAAGGACACTGGGACACTGAGACACTGAGACACTGAGACACGAGGACACTGGGACACTGAGACACTTGGACACTGAGACACTGAGACACAGAGACACTAGGACACTGGGATACTGGGACACTGAGACAATGAGACACTGAGACACTAGGACACTGGGACACTGGGACACTGAGACACTGAGACACAGAGACACTTGGACACTGGTATCTGGGACACTGAGACACTGAGACACAGAGACACTAGGACACTGGGACACTGAGACACGAGGGCACTGGGACACTGAGACACTGAGACACTGAGACACTGAGACACAAGGACACTGGGACACTGGGATACTGGGACACTGAGACAATGAGACACTGAGACACTAGGACACTGGGACACTGGGACACTGAGACACTGAGACACTGAGACACAGAGACACAGAGACACTAGGACACTGGGACACTGAGACACTGAGACACAGAGACACTAGGACACTGGTATCTGGGACACTGAGACACTGAGACACAGAGACACTAGGACACTGGTATCTGGGACACTGAGACACTGAGACACAGAGACACTAGGACACTGGGACACTGAGACACAAGGACACTGGGACACTGAGACACAAGGACACTGGGACACTGAGACACAGAGACACTGAGACACAGAGACACTAGGACACTGGAAACTGAGACACAAGGACACTGGGACACTGGGACACTGAGAGACAAGGACACTGAGACACAGGGACACTGAGACAATGAGACACTGAGACACAGAGACACTAGGACACTGGGACACTGAGACACAAGGACACTGGGACACTGAGACACTGAGACACTAGAACACTAGGACACTGGGACACTGAGACACAAGGACACTGGGACACTGGGACACTGAGACACAAGGACACTGAGACACTGGGACACTGAGACAATGAGACACTAAGACACAGAGACACTAGGACACTGAGACACAAGGACACTGGAAAACTGAGACACTGAGACACTGAGACACTGGGACACTGAGACACAAGGACACTGGGACACTGGGACACTGAGACACAAGGACACTGAGACACTGAAACAATGAGACACTGAGACACAGAGACACTAGGACACTGGGACACTGAGACACTAGGACACTGAGACACTGAGACACTGAGACAATGAGACACTGAGACACAGAGACACTAGGACACTGGGACACTGAGACACTAGGACACTGAGACACTGAGACACTGAGACACTGAGACACAGAGAAACTAGGACACTAGGACACTGAGACAATGAGACACTGAGACACTAGGACACTGGGACACTGAGACACTGAGACACAGAGACAATAGGACACTGGGACACTGAGACACAAGGACAATGGGACACTTGGACACTGAGACACAAGGACACTGGGACACTGAGACACTGAGATACTGAGACACTGAGACACAGAGACACTAGGACACTGGGACACTGAGACACACGGACACTGGGACACTGAGACACAAGGACGCTGGGACACTGAGAAACTGAGACACAGAGACACTAGGACACTGGGACACAGAGACACAAGGACACTGGGACACTGGGACACAAGGACACTGAGACACTAGGACACTAAGACACTGAGACACTGAGACACAGAGACACTAGGACACTGGGACACTGGGACACGGAGACAATGAGACAATGAGACACTGAGACACTAGGACACTGGGACACTGGGACATTGATGCACTGAGACACTGAGACACAGAGACACTAGGACACTGGGACACTGAGACACAAGGACAATGGGACACTTGGACACAGAGACACTAGGACACTGGGACACTGAGACACAAGGACAATGGGACACTTGGACACTGAGACACAAGGACACTGGGACACTGGGACACTGAGACACGGAGATACTGAGACACTGAGACACAGAGACACTAGGACACTGGGACACTGAGACACACGGACACTGGGACACTGAGACACAAGGACGCTGGGACACTGAGACACTGAGACACTGAGACACTGAGACACAGAGACACTAGGACACTAGGACACTGGGACACTGAGACACTGAGACACAAGGACACTGGGACACTGAGACACAAGGCCACTGGGACACTGAGACACTGAGACACTAGGACACTGGGACACTGAGACACTGAGACACTGAGACACAGAGACACTAGGACACTGGGACACTGAGACACAAGGACACTGGGACACTGAGACACTGAGACACAGAGACACTAGGACACTAGGACCCTGGGACACTGAGACACTGAGACACAAGGACACTGGGACACTGAGACACAAGGACACTGGGACACTGAGACACTGAGACACTAGGACACTGGGACAATGAGACTCTGAGACACAGAGACACTAGGACACTGGGACACTGAGACACAAGGACACTGGGACACTGAGACACAGAGACACTAGGACACTAGGACACTGGGACACTGAGACACTGAGACACAAGGACACTGAGACACAAGGACACTGGGACACGGGGACACTGAGACACTGAGACACAGAGACACTAGGACACTGGGACACTGAGACACAAGGACAATGGGACACTGAGACACTGAGACACAGAGAAACTAGGACACTAGGACACTGGGACACTGAGACACTGAGACACAAGGACACTGGGACACTGAGACATAAGGACACTGGGACACTGAGACACTGAGACACTGAGACACTAGGACACGAGGACACTGGGACACTGAGACACTGAGACACAGAGACACTGGGACACTGAGACACATGGACACTGGGACACTGAGACACAAGGACGCTGGGACACTGAGACACTGAGACACTGATACACTAGGACACTAGGACACTGGGACACTGAGACACTGAGACACTGAGACACAGAGACACTAGGACACTGGGACACTGAGACACACGGACACTGGGACACTGAGACACAAGGACGCTGGGACACTGAGACACTGAGACACTGAGACACAGAGACACTAGGACACTGGGACACTGAGACACAAGGATACTGGGACACTGAGACACTGAGACACAGAGACACTAGGACACTGGGACACTGAGACACTGAGACACTGAGACACTGAGACACAGAGAAACTAGGACACTGGGACACTGAGACAATGAGACACTGAGACACTAGGACACTGGGACACTGAGACACTGAGACACAGAGACAATAGGAGACTGGGACACTGAGACACAAGGACAATGGGACACTTGGACACTGAGACACAGAGACACTGAGACACTGAGACACAGAGAAACTAGGACACTGGGACACTGAGACAATGAGACACTGAGACACTAGGACACTGGGACACTGAGACACTGAGACACAGAGACACTAGGACACTGGGACACTGAGACACACGGACACTGGGACACTGAGACACAAGGACGCTGGGACACTGAGACACTGAGACACAGAGACACTAGGACACTGGGACACAGAGACACAAGGCCACTGGGACACTGGGACAGAAGGACACTGAGACACTGAGACACTAGGACAATGAGACACTGAGACACTGAGACAATGAGACACTGAGACACAGAGACACTAGGACACTGGGACACTGAGACACTGAGACACTAGGACACTGGGACACTGAGACACTGAGACACTAGGACACTAGGACACTGGGACACTGAGACACTGAGACACTAGGACACTAAGACACTGAGACACTGAGACACAGAGACACTAGGACACTGGGACACTGGGACACGGAGACAATGAGACAATGAGACACTGAGACACTAGGACACTGGGACACTGGGACATTGAGGCACTGAGACACTGAGACACAGAGACACTAGGACACTGGGACACTGAGACACAAGGACAATGGGACACTTGGACACTGAGACACAAGGACACTGGGACACTGGGACACTGAGACACGGAGATACTGAGACACTGAGACACAGAGACACTAGGACACTGGGACACTGAGACACAAGGACAATGGGACACTTGGACACTGAGACACAAGGACACTGGGACACTGGGACACTGAGACACGGAGATACTGAGACACTGAGACACAGAGACACTAGGACACTGGGACACTGAGACACACGGACACTGGGACACTGAGACACAAGGACGCTGGGACACTGAGACACTGAGACACTGAGACACAGAGACACTGAGACACTGAGACACTGAGACACAGAGACACTAGGACACTGGGACACTGAGACACAAGGACACTGGGACACTGAGACACTGAGACACAGAGACACTAGGACACTAGGACCCTGGGACACTGAGACACTGAGACACAAGGACACTGGGACACTGAGACACAAGGACACTGGGACACTGAGACACTGAGACACTAGGACACTGGGACAATGAGACTCTGAGACACAGAGACACTAGGACACTGGGACACTGAGACACAAGGACACTGGGACACTGAGACACAGAGACACTAGGACACTAGGACACTGGGACACTGAGACACTGAGACACAAGGACACTGAGACACAAGGACACTGGGACACGGGGACACTGAGACACTGAGACACAGAGACACTAGGACACTGGGACACTGAGACACAAGGACAATGGGACACTGAGACACTGAGACACAGAGAAACTAGGACACTAGGACACTGGGACACTGAGACACTGAGACACAAGGACACTGGGACACTGAGACATAAGGACACTGGGACACTGAGACACTGAGACACTGAGACACTAGGACACGAGGACACTGGGACACTGAGACACTGAGACACAGAGACACTGGGACACTGAGACACATGGACACTGGGACACTGAGACACAAGGACGCTGGGACACTGAGACACTGAGACACTGATACACTAGGACACTAGGACACTGGGACACTGAGACACTGAGACACTGAGACACTGAGACACAGAGACACTAGGACACTGGGACACTGAGACACACGGACACTGGGACACTGAGACACAAGGACGCTGGGACACTGAGACACTGAGACACTGAGACACAGAGACACTAGGACACTGGGACACTGAGACACAAGGATACTGGGACACTGAGACACTGAGACACAGAGACACTAGGACACTGGGACACTGAGACAATGAGACACTGAGACACTAGGACACTGGGACACTGAGACACTGAGACACAGAGACAATAGGACACTGGGACACTGAGACACAAGGACAATGGGACACTTGGACACTGAGACACAAGGACACTGGGACACTGAGAAACTGAGATACTGAGACACTGAGACACAGAGACACTAGGACACTGGGACACTGAGACACACGGACACTGGGACACTGAGACACAAGGACGCTGGGACACTGAGACACTGAGACATAGAGACACTAGGACACTGGGACACAGAGACACAAGGCCACTGGGACACTGGGACACAAGGACACTGAGACACTGAGACACTAGGAGAATGAGACACTGAGACACTGAGACAATGAGACACTGAGACACAGAGACATTAGGACACTGGGACACTGAGACACTGAGACACTAGGACACTAGGACACTGGGACACTGAGACACTGAGACACTAGGACACTAGGACACTGGGACACTGAGACACTGAGACACTAGGACACTAAGACACTGAGACACTGAGACACAGAGACACTAGGACACTGGGACACTGGGACACGGAGACAATGAGACAATGAGACTCTGAGACACTAGGACACTGGGACACTGGGACATTGAGGCACTGAGACACTGAGACACAGAGACACTAGGACACTGGGACACTGAGACACAAGGACAATGGGACACTTGGACACTGAGACACAAGGACACTGGGACACTGGGACACTGAGACACGGAGATACTGAGACACTGAGACACAGAGACACTAGGACACTGGGACACTGAGACACACGGACACTGGGACACTGAGACACAAGGACGCTGGGACACTGAGACACTGAGACACTGAGACACAGAGACACTAGGACACTAGGACACTGGGACACTGAGACACTGAGACACAAGGACACTGGGACACTGAGACACAAGGCCACTGGGACACTGAGACACTGAGACACTAGGACACTGGGACACTGAGACACTGAGACACTGAGACACAGAGACACTAGGACACTGGGACACTGAGACACAAGGACACTGGGACACTGAGACACTGAGACACAGAGACACTAGGACACTAGGACCCTGGGACACTGAGACACTGAGACACAAGGACACTGGGACACTGAGACACAAGGACACTGGGACACTGAGACACTGAGACACTAGGACACTGGGACACTGAGACACTGAGACACAGAGACACTAGGACACTGGGACACTGAGACACAAGGACACTGGGACACTGAGACACTGAGACACAGAGACACTAGGACACTAGGACACTGGGACACTGAGACACTGAGACACAAGGACACTGAGACACAAGGACACTGGGACACTGGGACACTGAGACACTGAGACACAGAGACACTAGGACACTGGGACACTGAGACACAAGGGCACTGGGACACTGAGACACTGAGACACAGAGAAACTAGGACACTAGGACACTGGGACACTGAGACACTGAGACACAAGGACATTGGGACACTGAGACATAAGGACACTGGGACACTGAGACACTGAGACACTGAGACACGAGGACACGAGGACACTGGGACACTGAGACACTGAGACACAGAGACACTGGGACACTGAGACACACGGACACTGGGACACTGAGACACAAGGACGCTGGGACACTGAGACACTGAGACACTGATACACTAGGACACTAGGACACTGGGACACTGAGACACTGAGACACTGAGACACAGAGACACTAGGACACTGGGACACTGAGACACACGGACACTGGGACACTGAGACACAAGGACGCTGGGACACTGAGACACTGAGACACTGAGACACAGAGACACTAGGACACTGGGACACTGAGACACAAGGATACTGGGACACTGAGACACTGAGACACAGAGACACTAGGACACTGGGACACTGAGACACAAGGACACTGGGACACTGGGACACTGAGACAGTGAGACATTGAGACACTGAGACACTGAGACACTAGGACACTGAGACACAAGGACACTGGGACACTGGGACACTGAGACACTGAGACACAGAGACATTAGGACACTGGGACACTGAGACACAAGGACACTGGGACACTGAGGCACAAGGACACTGGGACAATGAGACACTGAGACACAAGGACACTGGGACACTGATACACTGAGACACTGAGACACTGAGACACAGAGACACTAGGACACTGGGACACTGAGACACAAGGACAATGGGACACTTGGACACTGAGACACAAGGACACTGGGACACTGGGACACTGAGACACGGAGATACTGAGACACTGGGACACTGAGACACAAGGACATTGGGACACTGAGACACTGAGACACTGATACACTAGGACACTAGGACACTGGGACACTGAGACACTGAGACACAGAGACACTAGGACACTGGGACACTGAGACACACGGACACTGGGACACTGAGACACGAGGACGCTGGGACACTGAGACACAGAGACACTAGGACACTGGGACACTGAGACACAAGGATACTGGGACACTGAGACACTGAGACACAGAGACACTAGGACACTGGGACACTGAGACACAAGGATACTGGGACACTGAGACACTGAGACACTGAGACACTGAGAAATTGAGACACTAGGACACTGGGACACTGAGACACAAGGACACTGGGACACTGGGACACTGAGACAGTGAGACAGTGAGACACTGAGACACAGAGACACTAGGACACGAGGACACTGGGACACTGAGACACAAGGACACTGGGACACTGAGACACAAGGACACTGGGACACTGAGATACAAGGACACTGGGACACTGAGACACTGAGACACTGAGATACAGAGACACTAGGACACTGGTACACTGAGACACAAGGACACTGGGACACTGGGACACTGAGACACTGAGGCACAGAGACAATAAGGGCACTGGGACACTGAGACACAAGGACACTGGGACACTGAGACACAAGGACACTGGGACAATGAGACACTGAGACACAAGGACACTGGGACACTGAGACACTGAGACACTGAGACACTAGGACACTGGGACACTGAGACACAAGGACATTGGGACACTGAGACACTGAGACATTGATACAATAGGACACTAGGACACTGGGACACTGAGACACAAGGACATTGGGACACTGAGACACAAGGACACTGGGACACTAGGACACGAGGACAATGGCACACTGAGACACAAGGACACTGGGACACTGAGACACAAGGACACTGGGACACTGAGACACAAGGACACTGGGACAATGAGACACTGAGACACAAGGACACTGGGACACTGAGACACTGAGACACTGAGACACAGAGACACTAGGACAATGAGACACTGAGACACAAGGACACTGGGACACTGGGACACTGAGACAGTGAGACACTGAGACACAGAGCCACTAGAACACGAGGACACTGAGACACAAGGACACTGGGACACTGAGACACAAGGACACTGGGACACTGAGACACTGAGGCACTGAGACACAGAGACACTAGGACACTGGTACACTGAGACACAAGGACACTGGGACACTGGGACACTGAGACACTGAGACACAGAGACATTAGGACACTGGGACACTGAGACACAAGGACACTGGGACACTGAGACACAAGGACACTGGGACAATGAGACACTGAGACACAAGGACACTGGGACACTGAGACACTGAGACACTGAGACACAAGGACACTGAGACACAAGGACATTGGGACACTGAGACACTGATACACAAGGACAGTAGGACACTGGGACACTGAGACACTGAGACACTGAGACACAGAGACACTGGGACACTGGGCCACTGAGACACACGGACACTGGGACACTGAGACACAAGGACACTGGGACAATGAGACACTGAGACACAAGGACACTGGGACATAGAGACACTGAGACACTGAGACACTAGGACACAGGGACACTGAGACACAAGGACATTGGGACACTGAGACACTGAGACACTGATACACTAGGACACTAGGACACTGGGACACTGAGACACTGAGACACAGAGACACTAGGACACTGGGACACTGAGACACACGGACACTGGGACACTGAGACACAAGGACGCTGGGACACTGAGACACTGAGACACTGAGACACAGAGACACTAGGACACTGGGACACTGAGACACAAGGATACTGGGACACTGAGACACTGAGACACTGAGACACTAGGACACTGGGACACTGAGACACAAGGACACTGGGACACTGGGACACTGGGACACTGAGACACTGAGACATTGAGACACTAGGACACTGGGACACTGAGACACAAGGACACTGGGACACTGGGACACTGGGACACTGAGACAGTGAGACACTGAGACACAGAGACACTAGGACACGAGGACACTGGGACACTGAGACACAAGGACACTGGGACACTGAGATACAAGGACACTGGGACACTGAGACAATGAGACACTGAGACACAGAGACACTAGGACACTGGGACACTGAGACACAAGGACACTGGGACACTGAGACACAAGGACACTGGGACACTGGGACACTGAGACACAAGGACACTGGGACACTGAGACACAAGGACACTGGGACACTGAGACACTGTGACACTAGGACACTGGGACACTGAGACACAAGGACACTGGGACACTGGGACACTGAGACACAAGGACGCTGGGACACTGAGACACTGAGACACTGATACACTAGGACACTGGGGCACTGAGACACTGAGGCACTGAGACACAGAGACACTAGGACACTGGGACACTGAGACACACGGACACTGGGACACTGAGACACAAGGACGCTGGGACACTGAGATACTGAGACACTGAGACACAGAGACACTAGGACACTGGGACACTGAGACACAAGGATACTGGGACACTGAGACACTGAGACACAGAGACTCTAGGACACTGGGACACTGAGACACAAGGGCACTGGGACACTGGGACACTGAGACATTGAGACACTAGGACACTGGGACACTGAGACACAAGGACACTGGGACACTGAGACACACGGACACTGGGACACTGGGACACTGAGACAGTGAGACACTGAGAAACAGAGACACTAGGACACGAGGACACGAGGACACTGGGACACTGAGAGACAAGGACACTGGGACACTGAGACACAAGGACACTGAGACACTGAGACACTGAGACACAGAGACACTAGGACACTGGTACACTGAGACACAAGGACACTGAGACACTGAGACACTGAGACACAGAGACACTAGGACACTGGTACACTGAGACACAAGGACACTGGGACACTGGGACACTGAGACACTGAGACACAGAGACATTAGGACACTGGGACACTGAGACACAAGGACACGAGGACACTGGGACACTGGGACACTGAGACACAAGGACACTGGGACACTGGGAAACTGGGACACTGAGACACTGAGACATTGAGACACTAGGACACTGGGACACTGAGACACAAGGACACTGGGACACTGGGACACTGAGACAGTGAGACACTGAGACACAGAGACACTAGGACACGAGGACACTGGGACACAGAGACACAAGGACACTGGGACACTGAGACACAAGGACACTGGGACACTGAGACACAGAGACACTAGGACACTGGTACACTGAGACACAAGGACACTGGGACACTGGGACACTGAGACACTGAGACACAGATACATTAGAACACTGGGACATTGAGACACAAGGACACTGGGACACTGAGACACAAGGATACTGGGACAATGAGACACTGAGACACAAGGACACTGGACACTGAGACACTGAGACACTAGGACACTGGGACACTGAGACACAAGGACATTGGGACACTGAGACACTGAGACACTGGGACACTGAGACACAAGGACACTGGGACACTGAGACACTGGGACACTAGGACACTGGGACACTGAGACACAAGGACACTGGGACACTGGGACACTGAGACAATGAGACACTGAGACACAGAGACACTGAGACACAGAGACACTGGGACACGGGGACACTGAGACACTGAGACACAGAGACACTAGGACACTGGGACACTGAGACACAAGGACAATGGGACACTGAGACACTGAGACACAGAGAAACTAGGACACTAGGACACTGGGACACTGAGACACTGAGACACAAGGACACTGGGACACTGAGACATAAGGACACTGGGACACTGAGACACTGAGACACTGAGACACTAGGACACGAGGACACTGGGACACTGAGACACTGAGACACAGAGACACTGGGACACTGAGACACATGGACACTGGGACACTGAGACACAAGGACGCTGGGACACTGAGACACTGAGACACTGATACACTAGGACACTAGGACACTGGGACACTGAGACACTGAGACACTGAGACACTGAGACACTAGGACACTGGGACACTGAGACACACGGACACTGGGACACTGAGACACAAGGACGCTGGGACACTGAGACACTGAGACACTGAGACACAGAGACACTAGGACACTGGGACACTGAGACACAAGGATACTGGGACACTGAGACACTGAGACACAGAGACACTAGGACACTGGGACACTGAGACACTAGGACACTGAGACACTGAGACACTGAGACACTGAGACACAGAGAAACTAGGACACTGGGACACTGAGACAATGAGACACTGAGACACTAGGACACTGGGACACTGAGACACTGAGACACAGAGACAATAGGACACTGGGACACTGAGACACAAGGACAATGGGACACTTGGACACTGAGACACAAGGACACTGGGACACTGAGACACTGAGATACTGAGACACTGAGACACAGAGACACTAGGACACTGGGACACTGAGACACACGGACACTGGGACACTGAGACACAAGGACGCTGGGACACTGAGACACTGAGACACTGAGACACAGAGACACTAGGACACTGGGACACAGAGACACAAGGCCACTGGGACACTGGGACACAAGGACACTGAGACACTGAGACACTAGGACAATGAGACACTGAGACACTGAGACAATGAGACACTGAGACACAGAGACACTAGGACACTGGGACACTGAGACACTGAGACACTAGGACACTAGGACACTGGGACACTGAGACACTGAGACACTAGGACACTAGGACACTAGGACACTGGGACACTGAGACACTGAGACACTAGGACACTAAGACACTGAGACACTGAGACACAGAGACACTAGGACACTGGGACACTGGGACACGGAGACAATGAGACAATGAGACACTGAGACACTAGGACACTGGGACACTGGGACATTGAGGCACTGAGACACTGAGACACAGAGACACTAGGACACTGGGACACTGAGACACAAGGACAATGGGACACTTGGACACTGAGACACAAGGACACTGGGACACTGGGACACTGAGACACGGAGATACTGAGACACTGAGACACAGAGACACTAGGACACTGGGACACTGAGACACACGGACACTGGGACACTGAGACACTGAGACACTGAGACACAGAGACACTGAGACACTGAGACACTGAGACACAGAGACACTAGGACACTGGGACACTGAGACACAAGGACACTGGGACACTGAGACACTGAGACACAGAGACACTAGGACACTAGGACCCTGGGACACTGAGACACTGAGACACAAGGACACTGGGACACTGAGACACAAGGACACTGGGACACTGAGACACTGAGACACTAGGACACTGGGACAATGAGACTCTGAGACACAGAGACACTAGGACACTGGGACACTGAGACACAAGGACACTGGGACACTGAGACACAGAGACACTAGGACACTAGGACACTGGGACACTGAGACACTGAGACACAAGGACACTGAGACACAAGGACACTGGGACACGGGGACACTGAGACACTGAGACACAGAGACACTAGGACACTGGGACACTGAGACACAAGGACAATGGGACACTGAGACACTGAGACACAGAGAAACTAGGACACTAGGACACTGGGACACTGAGACACTGAGACACAAGGACACTGGGACACTGAGACATAAGGACACTGGGACACTGAGACACTGAGACACTGAGACACTAGGACACGAGGACACTGGGACACTGAGACACTGAGACACAGAGACACTGGGACACTGAGACACATGGACACTGGGACACTGAGACACAAGGACGCTGGGACACTGAGACACTGAGACACTGATACACTAGGACACTAGGACACTGGGACACTGAGACACTGAGACACTGAGACACTGAGACACTAGGACACTGGGACACTGAGACACACGGACACTGGGACACTGAGACACAAGGACGCTGGGACACTGAGACACTGAGACACTGAGACACAGAGACACTAGGACACTGGGACACTGAGACACAAGGATACTGGGACACTGAGACACTGAGACACAGAGACACTAGGACACTGGGACACTGAGACACTAGGACACTGAGACACTGAGACACTGAGACACTGAGACACAGAGAAACTAGGACACTGGGACACTGAGACAATGAGACACTGAGACACTAGGACACTGGGACACTGAGACACTGAGACACAGAGACAATAGGACACTGGGACACTGAGACACAAGGACAATGGGACACTTGGACACTGAGACACAAGGACACTGGGACACTGAGACACTGAGATACTGAGACACTGAGACACAGAGACACTAGGACACTGGGACACTGAGACACACGGACACTGGGACACTGAGACACAAGGACGCTGGGACACTGAGACACTGAGACACTGAGACACAGAGACACTAGGACACTGGGACACAGAGACACAAGGCCACTGGGACACTGGGACACAAGGACACTGAGACACTGAGACACTAGGACAATGAGACACTGAGACACTGAGACAATGAGACACTGAGACACAGAGACACTAGGACACTGGGACACTGAGACACTGAGACACTAGGACACTAGGACACTGGGACACTGAGACACTGAGACACTAGGACACTAGGACACTAGGACACTGGGACACTGAGACACTGAGACACTAGGACACTAAGACACTGAGACACTGAGACACAGAGACACTAGGACACTGGGACACTGGGACACGGAGACAATGAGAAATGAGACACTGAGACACTAGGACACTGGGACACTGGGACATTGAGGCACTGAGACACTGAGACACAGAGACACTAGGACACTGGGACACTGAGACACAAGGACAATGGGACACTTGGACACTGAGACACAAGGACACTGGGACACTGGGACACTGAGACACGGAGATACTGAGACACTGAGACACAGAGACACTAGGACACTGGGACACTGAGACACACGGACACTGGGACACTGAGACACTGAGACACTGAGACACAGAGACACTGAGACACTGAGACACTGAGACACAGAGACACTAGGACACTGGGACACTGAGACACAAGGACACTGGGACACTGAGACACTGAGACACAGAGACACTAGGACACTAGGACCCTGGGACACTGAGACACTGAGACACAAGGACACTGGGACACTGAGACACAAGGACACTGAGACACTGAGACACTAGGACACTGGGACAATGAGACTCTGAGACACAGAGACACTAGGACACTGGGACACTGAGACACAAGGACACTGGGACACTGAGACACAGAGACACTAGGACACTAGGACACTGGGACACTGAGACACTGAGACACAAGGACACTGAGACACAAGGACACTGGGACACGGGGACACTGAGACACTGAGACACAGAGACACTAGGACACTGGGACACTGAGACACAAGGACAATGGGACACTGAGACACTGAGACACAGAGAAACTAGGACACTAGGACACTGGGACACTGAGACACTGAGACACAAGGACACTGGGACACTGAGACATAAGGACACTGGGACACTGAGACACTGAGACACTGAGACACTAGGACACGAGGACACTGGGACACTGAGACACTGAGACACAGAGACACTGGGACACTGAGACACATGGACACTGGGACACTGAGACACAAGGACGCTGGGACACTGAGACACTGAGACACTGATACACTAGGACACTAGGACACTGGGACACTGAGACACTGAGACACTGAGACACTGAGACACAGAGACACTAGGACACTGGGACACTGAGACACACGGACACTGGGACACTGAGACACAAGGACGCTGGGACACTGAGACACTGAGACACTGAGACACAGAGACACTAGGACACTGGGACACTGAGACACAAGGATACTGGGACACTGAGACACTGAGACACAGAGACACTAGGACACTGGGACACTGAGACACTAGGACACTGAGACACTGAGACACTGAGACACTGAGACACAGAGAAACTAGGACACTGGGACACTGAGACAATGAGACACTGAGACACTAGGACACTGGGACACTGAGACACTGAGACACAGAGACAATAGGACACTGGGACACTGAGACACAAGGACAATGGGACACTTGGACACTGAGACACAAGGACACTGGGACACTGAGACACTGAGATACTGAGACACTGAGACACAGAGACACTAGGACACTGGGACACTGAGACACACGGACACTGGGACACTGAGACACAAGGACGCTGGGACACTGAGACACTGAGACACAGAGACACTAGGACACTGGGACACAGAGACACAAGGCCACTGGGACACTGGGACACAAGGACACTGAGACACTGAGACACTAGGACAATGAGACACTGAGACACTGAGACAATGAGACACTGAGACACAGAGACACTAGGACACTGGGACACTGAGACACTGAGACACTAGGACACTAGGACACTGGGACACTGAGACACTGAGACACTGAGACACTAGGACACTAGGACACTGGGACACTGAGACACTGAGACACTAGGACACTAAGACACTGAGACACTGAGACACAGAGACACTAGGACACTGGGACACTGGGACACGGAGACAATGAGACAATGAGACACTGAGACACTAGGACACTGGGACACTGGGACATTGAGGCACTGAGACACTGAGACACAGAGACACTAGGACACTGGGACACTGAGACACAAGGACAATGGGACACTTGGACACTGAGACACAAGGACACTGGGACACTGGGACACTGAGACACGGAGATACTGAGACACTGAGACACAGAGACACTAGGACACTGGGACACTGAGACACACGGACACTGGGACACTGAGACACAAGGACGCTGGGACACTGAGACACTGAGACACTGAGACACAGAGACACTAGGACACTAGGACACTGGGACACTGAGACACTGAGACACAAGGACACTGGGACACTGAGACACAAGGCCACTGGGACACTGAGACACTGAGACACTAGGACACTGGGACACTGAGACACTGAGACACTGAGACACAGAGACACTAGGACACTGGGACACTGAGACACAAGGACACTGGGACACTGAGACACTGAGACACAGAGACACTAGGACACTAGGACCCTGGGACACTGAGACACTGAGACACAAGGACACTGGGACACTGAGACACAAGGACACTGGGACACTGAGACACTGAGACACTAGGACACTGGGACACTGAGACACTGAGACACAGAGACACTAGGACACTGGGACACTGAGACACAAGGACACTGGGACACTGAGACACTGAGACACAGAGACACTAGGACACTAGGACACTGGGACACTGAGACACTGAGACACAAGGACACTGAGACACAAGGACACTGGGACACGGGGACACTGAGACACTGAGACACAGAGACACTAGGACACTGGGACACTGAGACACAAGGGCACTGGGACACTGAGACACTGAGACACAGAGAAACTAGGACACTAGGACACTGGGACACTGAGACACTGAGACACAAGGACACTGGGACACTGAGACATAAGGACACTGGGACACTGAGACACTGAGACACTGAGACACGAGGACACGAGGACACTGGGACACTGAGACACTGAGACACAGAGACACTGGGACACTGAGACACACGGACACTGGGACACTGAGACACAAGAACGCTGGGACACTGAGACACTGAGACACTGATACACTAGGACACTAGGACACTGGGACACTGAGACACTGAGACACTGAGACACAGAGACACTAGGACACTGGGACACTGAGACACACGGACACTGGGACACTGAGACACAAGGACGCTGGGACACTGAGACACTGAGACACTGAGACACAGAGACACTAGGACACTGGGACACTGAGACACAAGGATACTGGGACACTGAGACACTGAGACACAGAGACACTAGGACACTGGGACACTGAGACACAAGGACACTGGGACACTGGGACACTGAGACACTGAGACATTGACACACTAGGACACTGGGACACTGAGACACAAGGACACTGGGACACTGGGACACTGAGACAGTGAGACATTGAGACACTGAGACACTGAGACACTAGGACACTGAGACACAAGGACACTGGGACACTGGGACACTGAGACACTGAGACACAGAGACATTAGGACACTGGGACACTGAGACACAAGGACACTGGGACACTGAGGCACAAGGACACTGGGACAATGAGACACTGAGACACAAGGACACTGGGACACTGAGACACTGAGACACTGAGACACTGAGACACAGAGACACTAGGACACTGGGACACTGAGACACAAGGACAATGGGACACTTGGACACTGAGACACAAGGACACTGGGACACTGGGACACTGAGACACGGAGATACTGAGACACTGGGACACTGAGACACAAGGACATTGGGACACTGAGACACTGAGACACTGATACACTAGGACACTAGGACACTGGGACACTGAGACACTGAGACACAGAGACACTAGGACACTGGGACACTGAGACACACGGACACTGGGACACTGAGACACGAGGACGCTGGGACACTGAGACACAGAGACACTAGGACACTGGGACACTGAGACACAAGGATACTGGGACACTGAGACACTGAGACACAGAGACACTAGGACACTGGGACACTGAGACACAAGGATACTGGGACACTGAGACACTGAGACACTGAGACACTGAGAAATTGAGACACTAGGACACTGGGACACTGAGACACAAGGACACTGGGACACTGGGACACTGAGACAGTGAGACAGTGAGACACTGAGACACAGAGACACTAGGACACGAGGACACTGGGACACTGAGACACAAGGACACTGGGACACTGAGACACAAGGACACTGGGACACTGAGATACAAGGACACTGGGACACTGAGACACTGAGACACTGAGACACAGAGACACTAGGACACTGGTACACTGAGACACAAGGACACTGGGACACTGGGACACTGAGACACTGAGGCACAGAGTCAATAAGGGCACTGGGACACTGAGACACAAGGACACTGGGACACTGAGACACAAGGACACTGGGACAATGAGACACTGAGACACAAGGACACTGGGACACTGAGACACTGAGACACTGAGACACTAGGACACTGGGACACTGAGACACAAGGACATTGGGACACTGAGACACTGAGACATTGATACAATAGGACACTAGGACACTGGGACACTGAGACACAAGGACATTGGGACACTGAGACACAAGGACACTGGGACACTAGGACACGAGGACAATGGCACACTGAGACACAAGGACACTGGGACACTGAGACACAAGGACACTGGGACACTGAGACACAAGGACACTGGGACAATGAGACACTGAGACACAAGGACACTGGGACACTGAGACACTGAGACACTGAGACACAGAGACACTAGGACAATGAGACACTGAGACACAAGGACACTGGGACACTGGGACACTGAGACAGTGAGACACTGAGACACAGAGCCACTAGAACACGAGGACACTGAGACACAAGGACACTGGGACACTGAGACACAAGGACACTGGGACACTGAGACACTGAGGCACTGAGACACAGAGACACTAGGACACTGGTACACTGAGACACAAGGACACTGGGACACTGGGACACTGAGACACTGAGACACAGAGACATTAGGACACTGGGACACTGAGACACAAGGACACTGGGACACTGAGACACAAGGACACTGGGACAATGAGACACTGAGACACAAGGACACTGGGACACTGAGACACTGAGACACTGAGACACAAGGACACTGAGACACAAGGACATTGGGACACTGAGACACTGATACACAAGGACAGTAGGACACTGGGACACTGAGACACTGAGACACTGAGACACAGAGACACTGGGACACTGGGCCACTGAGACACACGGACACTGGGACACTGAGACACAAGGACACTGGGACAATGAGACACTGAGACACAAGGACACTGGGACACTGAGACACTGAGACACTGAGACACTAGGACACAGGGACACTGAGACACAAGGACATTGGGACACTGAGACACTGAGACACTGATACACTAGGACACTAGGACACTGGGACACTGAGACACTGAGACACAGAGACACTAGGACACTGGGACACTGAGACACACGGACACTGGGACACTGAGACACAAGGACGCTGGGACACTGAGACACTGAGACACTGAGACACAGAGACACTAGGACACTGGGACACTGAGACACAAGGATACTGGGACACTGAGACACTGAGACACTGAGACACTAGGACACTGGGACACTGAGACACAAGGACACTGGGACACTGGGACACTGGGACACTGAGACACTGAGACATTGAGACACTAGGACACTGGGACACTGAGACACAAGGACACTGGGACACTGGGACACTGGGACACTGAGACAGTGAGACACTGAGACACAGAGACACTAGGACACGAGGACACTGGGACACTGAGACACAAGGACACTGGGACACTGAGATACAAGGACACTGGGACACTGAGACAATGAGACACTGAGACACAGAGACACTAGGACACTGGGACACTGAGACACAAGGACACTGGGACACTGAGACACAAGGACACTGGGACACTGGGACACTGAGACACAAGGACACTGGGACACTGAGACACAAGGACACTGGGACACTGAGACACTGTGACACTAGGACACTGGGACACTGAGACACAAGGACACTGGGACACTGGGACACTGAGACACAAGGACGCTGGGACACTGAGACACTGAGACACTGATACACTAGGACACTGGGGCACTGAGACACTGAGGCACTGAGACACAGAGACACTAGGACACTGGGACACTGAGACACACGGACACTGGGACACTGAGACACAAGGACGCTGGGACACTGAGATACTGAGACACTGAGACACAGAGACACTAGGACACTGGGACACTGAGACACAAGGATACTGGGACACTGAGACACTGAGACACAGAGACTCTAGGACACTGGGACACTGAGACACAAGGGCACTGGGACACTGGGACACTGAGACATTGAGACACTAGGACACTGGGACACTGAGACACAAGGACACTGGGACACTGAGACACACGGACACTGGGACACTGGGACACTGAGACAGTGAGACACTGAGAAACAGAGACACTAGGACACGAGGACACGAGGACACTGGGACACTGAGACACAAGGACACTGGGACACTGAGACACAAGGACACTGAGACACTGAGACACTGAGACACAGAGACACTAGGACACTGGTACACTGAGACACAAGGACACTGAGACACTGAGACACTGAGACACAGAGACACTAGGACACTGGTACACTGAGACACAAGGACACTGGGACACTGGGACACTGAGACACTGAGACACAGAGACATTAGGACACTGGGACACTGAGACACAAGGACACGAGGACACTGGGACACTGGGACACTGAGACACAAGGACACTGGGACACTGGGAAACTGGGACACTGAGACACTGAGACATTGAGACACTAGGACACTGGGACACTGAGACACAAGGACACTGGGACACTGGGACACTGAGACAGTGAGACACTGAGACACAGAGACACTAGGACACGAGGACACTGGGACACAGAGACACAAGGACACTGGGACACTGAGACACAAGGACACTGGGACACTGAGACACAGAGACACTAGGACACTGGTACACTGAGACACAAGGACACTGGGACACTGGGACACTGAGACACTGAGACACAGATACATTAGAACACTGGGACATTGAGACACAAGGACACTGGGACACTGAGACACAAGGATACTGGGACAATGAGACACTGAGACACAAGGACACTGGACACTGAGACACTGAGACACTAGGACACTGGGACACTGAGACACAAGGACATTGGGACACTGAGACACTGAGACACTGGGACACTGAGACACAAGGACACTGGGACACTGAGACACTGGGACACTAGGACACTGGGACACTGAGACACAAGGACACTGGGACACTGAGACAATGAGACACTGAGACACAGAGACACTGAGACACAGAGACACTGGGACACTGGGACACTGAGACACAAGGACACTGAGACACAAGGACACTGGGACACTGGGACACTGAGACACTGAGACACTGAGACACAGAGACACTAGGACACTGGGACACTGAGACACAAGGACACTGGGACACTGAGACACAAGGACACTGGGACACTGGGACACTGAGACAATGAGACACTGAGACACAGAGACACTGAGACACAGAGACACTGGGACACTGGGACACTGAGACACAAGGACACTGAGACACAAGGACACTGGGACACTGGGACACTGAGACACTGAGATACTGAGACACTGAGACACAGAGACACTAGGACACTGGGACACTGAGACACAAGGACACTGGGACACTGAGACACAAGACAATGGGACACTGGGACACTGAGACACAAGGACACTGGGACACTGAGACACAAGGACACTGGGACACTGAGACACTGAGACACGAGGGCACTGGGACACTGAGACACAAGGACACTGGGACACTGGGACACTGAGACACAAGGACACTGAGACACTGGGACACTGAGACAATGAGACACTGAGACACAGAGGCAATAGGACACTGGATCACTGAGACACAAGGACACTGGGACACTGAGACACTGGGACACTAGGACACTGGGACACTGAGACACAAGGACACTGGGACACTGGGACACTGAGACACAAGGACACTGAGACACTGGGACACTGAGACAATGAGACACTGAGACACAGAGACACTGAGACACAGAGACACTAGGACACTGGGACACTGAGACACAAGGACACTGGGACACTGAGACACAAGGACACTGGGACACTGAGACACTGAGACACTGAGACACTAGGACACTGGGACACTGAGACACAAGGACACTGGGACACTGAGACACAAGGACACTGGGACACTGGGACACTGAGACACAAGGACACTGGGACACTGAGACACAAGGACACTGGGACACTGAGACACTGAGACACTAGGACACTGGGACACTGAGACACAAGGACACTGGGACACTGGGACACTGAGACACAAGGACACTGAGACACTGGGACACTGAGACACAAGGACACTGGGACACTGAGACACAAGGACACTGAGACACTGAGACACTAGGACACTGGGACACTGAGACACTGAGACACTGAGACACAGAGACACTAGGACACTGGGACACTGAGACACAAGGACACTGGGACACTGAGACACTGAGACACAGAGACACTAGGACACTAGGACACTGGGACACTGAGACACTGAGACACAAGGACACTGGGACACTGAGACACAAGGACACTGAGACACTAGGACACTGAGACACAGAGGCACTAGGACACTGGATCACTGAGACACAAGGACACTGAGACACTGGGACACTAGGACACTGGGACACTGAGACACAAGGACACTGGGACACTGGGACACTGAGACACAAGGACACTGAGACACTGGGACACTGAGACAATGAGACACTGAGACACAGAGACACTGAGACACAGAGACACTAGGACACTGGGACACTGAGACACAAGGACACTGGGACACTGAGACACAAGGACACTGGGACACTGGGACACTGAGACACTGAGACACTAGGACACTGGGACACTGAGACACAAGGACACTGGGACACTGAGACACAAGGACACTGGGACACTGAGACACTGAGACACTGAGACACTGAGACACTAGGACACTGGGACACTGAGACACAAGGACACTGGGACACTGAGACACAAGGACACTGGGACACTGAGACACAAGGACACTGGGACACTGAGACACTGAGACACTAGGACACTGGGACACTGAGACACAAGGACACTGGGACACTGGGACACTGAGACACAAGGACACTGAGACACTGGGACACTGAGACACAAGGACACTGGGACACTGAGACACTGAGACACTAGGACACTGGGACACTGAGACACAAGGACACTGGGACACTGGGACACTGAGACACAAGGACACTGAGACACTGGGACACTGAGACACAAGGACACTGGGACACTGAGACACAAGGACACTGGGACACTGAGACACTGAGACACTAGGACACTGGGACACTGAGACACAGAGACACTGAGACACAGAGACACTAGGACACTGGGACACTGAGACACAAGGACACTGGGACACTGAGACACTGAGACACAGAGACACTAGGACACTAGGACACTGGGACACTGAGACACTGAGACACAAGGACACTGGGACACTGAGACACAAGGACACAGAGACACTAGGACACTGGGACACTGAGACACAAGGACACTGGGACACGGGGACACTAGGACACTGGGACACTGAGACACAAGGACACTAGGACACTGGGACACTGAGACACAAGGACACTGGGACACTGAGAAACAAGGACACTGGGACACTGAGACACTGAGACACTAGGACACTGGGACACTGAGACACTGAGACACTGAGACACAGAGACACTAGGACACTGGGACACTGAGACACAAGGACACTGGGACACTGAGACACTGAGACACAGAGACACTAGGACACTAGGACACTGGGACACTGAGACACTGAGACACAAGGACACTGGGACACTGAGACACAAGGACACAGAGACACTAGGACACTGGGACACTGAGACACAAGGACACTGGGACACGGGGACACTAGGACACTGGGACACTGAGACACAAGGACACTAGGACACTGGGACACTGAGACACAAGGACACTGGGACACTGAGACACAAGGACACTGGGACACTGGGACACTGAGACACTGAGACACTGAGACACTGAGACACTAGGACACTGGGACACTGAGGCACAAGGACACTGGGACACTGAGACACAAGGACACTGGGACACTGGGACACTGAGAGACAAGGACACTGAGACACTGGGACACTGAGACAATGAGACACTGAGACACAGAGACACTAGGACACTGGGACACTGAGACACAAGGACACTGGGACACTGGGACACTGAGAGACAAGGACACTGAGACACTGGGACACTGAGGCAATGAGACACTGAGACACAGAGACACTAGGACACTGGGACACTCAGACACAAGGACACTGGGACACTGGGACACTGAGACACTGAGACACAGAGTCACTGAGACACTGAGACACTGAGACACAGAGACACTAGGACACTGGGACACTGAGACACAAGGACACTGGGACACTGGGACACTGAGACACTGAGACACTGAGACACAGAGACACTGAAACACTGAGACACAGAGACACTAGGACACTGGGACACTGAGACACAAGGACACTGGGACACTGGGACACTGAGAGACAAGGACACAGAGACACTGGGACACTGAGACAATGAGACACTGAGACACAGAGACACTAGGACACTGGGACACTGAGACACAAGGACACTGGGACACTGAGACACTGAGACACTGAGACACTGAGACACTAGGACACTGGGACACTGAGACACAAGGACACTGGGACACTGGGACACTGAGAGACAAGGACACAGAGACACTGGGACACTGAGACAATGAGACACCGAGACACAGAGACACTAGGACACTGGGACACTGAGACACAAGGACACTGGGACACTGAGACACTGAGACACTGAGACACTGAGACACTAGGACACTGGGACACTGAGACACAAGGACACTGGGACACTGGGACACTGAGACACAAGGACACTGAGACACTGGGACACTGAGACAATGAGACACTGAGACACAGAGACACTAGGACACTGGGACACTGAGACACAAGGACACTGGGACACTGAGACACTGAGGCACAAGGACACTGGGACACTGGGACACTGAGACACAAGGACACTGAGACACTGGGACACTGAGACAATGAGACACAGAGACACTAGGACACTGGGACACTGAGACACAAGGACACTGAGACACTAGGACACTGGGACACTGAGACACAAGGACACTGGGACACTGAGACACAAGGACACTGGGACACTGAGACACTGAGGCACAAGGACACTGGGACACTGGGACACTGAGACACAAGGACACTGAGACACTGGGACACTGAGACAATCAGACACTGAGACACAATGACACTGGGACACTGAGACACTGAGACACTGAGACACTAGGACACTGGGACACTGAGACACAAGGACACTGGGACACTGAGACACAAGGACACTGAGACACTGGGACACTGAGACAATGAGACACTGAGACACAGAGATACTAGGACACTGGGACACTGAGACACAAGGACACTGGGACACTGAGACACAAGGACACTGGGACACAGAGACACTCGGACACTGGGACACTGAGACACAAGGACACTGGGACACTGGGACACAAGGACACTGAGACACTGAGACAATGAGACACTGAGACACAGAGACACTAGGACACTGAGACACTAGGACACTGGGACACTGAGACACTGAGACACTGAGACACAGAGACACTAGGACACTGGGACACTGAGACAATGAGACACTGAGAAACTAGGACACTGGGACACTGAGACACTGAGACACAGAGACAATAGGACACTGGGACACTGAGACACAAGGACAATGGGACACTTGGACACTGAGACACAAGGACACTGGGACACTGGGACACTGAGACACTGAGATACTGAGACACTGAGACACAGAGACACTAGGACACTGGGACACTGAGACACACGGACACTGGGACACAGAGACAATAGGACACTGGGACACTGAGACACAAGTACAATGGGACACTTGGACACTGAGACACAAGGACACTGGGACACTGGGACGCTGAGACACTGAGATACTGAGACACTAGGACACAGAGACACAAGGACACTGGGACACTGGGACACAAGGACACTGAGACACTGGGACACTGAGACAATGAGACACTGAGACACTGAGACAATGAGACACTGAGACACTGAGACACAGAGACACTAGGACACTGGGACACTGGGACACGGAGACAATGAGACAATGAGACAATGAGACACTAGGACACTGGGACACTGGGACATTGAGGCACTGAGACACTGAGACACAGAGACACTAGAACACTGGGACACTGAGACATAAGGACAATGGGACACTTGGACACTGAGACACAAGGACACTGGGACACTGGGACACTGAGACACTGAGATACTGAGACACTGAGACACAGAGACACTAGGACACTGGGACACTGAGACACACGAACACTGGGACACTGAGACACAAGGACGCTGGGACACTGAGACACACGAACACTGAGACACAGAGACACTAGGACACTGGGACACTGAGACACACGGACACTGGGACACTGAGACACAAGGACGCTGGGACACTGAGACACTGAGACACAGAGACACTAGGACACAGAGACACAAGGACACTGGGACACTGGGACACAAGGACACTGAGACACACGGACACTGGGACACTGAGACACAAGGACGCTGGGACACTGAGACACTGAGACACAGAGACACTAGGACACAGAGACACAAGGACACTGGGACACAAGGACACTGAGACACTGGGACACTGAGACAATGAGACACTGAGACACTGAGACAATGAGACACTGAGACACTGAGACACAGAGACACTAGGACACTGGGACACTGGGACACGGAGACAATGAGACAATGAGACAATGAGACACTAGGACACTGGGACACTGGGACATTGAGGCACTGAGACACTGAGACACAGAGACACTAGAACACTGGGACACTGAGACACAAGGACAATGGGACACTTGGACACTGAGACACAAGGACACTGGGACACTGGGACACTGAGACACTGAGATACTGAGACACTGAGACACAGAGACACTAGGACACTGGGACACTGAGACACACGAACACTGGGACACTGAGACACAAGGACGCTGGGACACTGAGACACTGAGACACAGAGACACTGGGACACTGAGACACAAGGACACTGGGACACTGAGACACTGAGACACAAGGACACTGGAACACTGAGACACAAGGACACTGGGACACTGAGACACTGAGACACAAGGACACTGGAACACTGAGACACAAGGACACTGGGACACTGAGACACTGAGACACAAGGACACTGGAACACTGAGACACAAGGACACTGGGACACTGGGACAGTGAGACACTGAGACGCTGAGACACAGAGACACTGGGACACTGAGACACTGAGACACAGAGACACTAGGACACTGCGACACTGAGACACAAGGACACTGGGACACTGAGACACTGAGACACAAGGACACTGGAACACTGAGACACAAGGACACTGGGACACTGAGACACTGAGACACAAGGACACTGGAACACTGAGACACAAGGACACTGGGACACTGAGACACTGAGACACAAGGACACTGGAACACTGAGACACAAGGACACTGGGACACTGGGACAGTGAGACACTGAGACGCTGAGACACAGAGACACTGGGACACTGAGACACTGAGACACAGAGACACTAGGACACTGCGACACTGAGACACAAGGACACTGGGACACTGAGACACAAGGACACTGGGACACTGAGACACAAGGACACTGAGACACTGAGACACTGAGACACAGAGACACTGGGACACTGGGACACTGAGACACAAGGACACTGAGACACTGGGACACTGAGACACTGAGACACTGAGACACTAGGACACTGGGGCACTGAGACACAAGGGCACTGGGACACTGAGACACAAGGACACTGGGACACTGAGACACTGAGACACTGGGACACTAGGACACTGGGACACTGAGACACAAGGACACTGGGACACTGAGACACAAGGACACTGGGACACTGGGACACTGAGACACAAGGACACTGAGACACTGAGACACAGACACAGAGACACTAGGACACTGGGACACTGAGACACAAGGACACTGAGACACTGGGACACTGAGACACTGAGACACTGAGACACTAGGACACTGGGACACTGAGACACAAGGGCACTGGGACACTGAGACACAAGGACACTGGGACACTGAGACACTGAGACACTGGGACACAGAGACACTGAGACACAGAGACACTAGGACACTGGGACACTGAGACACAAGGACACTGGGACACTGAGACACAAGGACACTGGGACACTGAGACACAAGGACACTGGGACACTGGGACACTGAGACACTGAGACACTGAGACACAGAGACACTAGGACACTGGGACACTGAGACACAAGGACACTGGGACACTGAGACACAGAAACACTAGGACACTGCGACACTGAGACACAAGGACACTGTGACACTGAGACACAAGGATACTGGGACACTGGGACACTGAGACACAAGGACACTGAGACACTGAGACACTGAGACACAGAGACACTAGGACACTGGGACACTGGGACACTGAGACACAAGGACACTGAGAGACTGGGACACTGAGACACTGAGACACAGAGACACTAGGACACTGGGACACTGAGACACAAGGACACTGGGACACTGAGACACAAGGACACTGGGACACTGAGACACAAGGACACTGGGACACTGAGACACTGGGACACTAGGACACTGGGACACTGAGACACAAGGACACTGGGACACTGGGACACTGAGACACTGAGACACTGAGACACAGAGACACTGAGACACAGAGACACTAGGACACTGGGACACTGAGACACAAGAACACTGGGACACTGAGACACAAGGACACTGGGACACTGAGACACTGAGACACTGAGACACAGAGACACTAGGACACTGGGACACTGGGACACTGAGACACAAGGACACTGGGACACTGGGACACTGAGACACAAGGACACTGAGACACTGGGACACTGAGACAATGAGACACTGAGGCACAGAGACACTAGGACAGTGGGACACTGAGACACAAGGACACTGGGACACTGAGACACAAGGACACTGGGACACTGAGACACTGGGACACTAGGACACTGGGACACTGAGACACAAGGACACTGGGACACTGGGACACTGAGACACTGAGACACTGAGACACAGAGACACAGAGACACTAGGACACTGGGACACTGAGACACAAGAACACTGGGACACTGAGACACAAGGACACTGGGACACTGGGACACTGAGACACTGAGACACTGAGACACAGAGACACTAGGACACTGGGACACTGGGACACTGAGACACAAGGACACTGGGACACTGGGACACTGAGACACAAGGACACTGAGACACTGGGACACTGAGACAATGAGACACTGAGGCACAGAGACACTAGGACAGTGGGACACTGAGACACAAGGACACAGGGACACTGAGACACTGAGACACTGAGACACTGAGACACTAGGACACTGGGACACTGAGACACTAGGACACTGGGACACTGAGACACAGAGACACAGAGACACAAGGACACTGGGACACTGAGACACAAGGACACTGGGACACTGGGACACTGAGACACAGAGACACTAGGACACTGGGACACTGAGACACAAGGACACAGGGACACTGAGACACAAGGACACTGGGACACTGAGACACAAGGACACTGGGACACTGGGACACTGAGACAGTGAGACACTGAGACACAGAGACACTAGAACACTGGGACACTGAGACACTAGGACACTGGGACACTGAGACACTGAGACACAGAGACACAAGGACATTGGGACACTGAGACACAAGGACACTGGGATACTGGGACACTGAGACACAGAGACACTAGGACACTGGGACACTGAGACACAAGGACACAGGGACACTGAGACACAAGGACACTGGGACACTGAGACACAAGGACACTGGGACACTGAGACAATGAGACACTGAGACACAGAGACACTAGGACACGAGGACACTGGGACACTGAGACACAAGGACACTGGGACACTGAGACACAAGGACACTGGGACACTGGGACACTGAGACAGTGAGACACTGAGACACAGAGACATTGAGACACTAGGACTCTGGGACACTGAGACACAAGGACACTGGGACACTGGGACACAAGGACATTGGGACACTGAGACACAAGGACACTGGGATACTGGGACACTGAGACACAGAGACACTAGGACACTGGGACACTGAGACACAAGGACACAGGGACACTGAGACACAAGGACACTGGGACACTGAGACACAAGGACACTGGGACACTGAGACAATGAGACACTGAGACACAGAGACACTAGGACACGAGGACACTGGGACACTGAGACACAAGGACACTGGGACACTGAGACACAAGGACACTGGGACACTGGGACACTGAGACAGTGAGACACTGAGACACAGAGACATTGAGACACTAGGACTCTGGGACACTGAGACACAAGGACACTGGGACACTGGGACACTGAGACAGTGAGACACTGAGACACAGAGACACTAGGACACGAGGACACTGGGACACTGAGACACAAGGACACTGGGACACTGAGACACAAGAACACTGGGACACTGAGACACTGAGACACAGAGACACTAGGACACTGGTACACTGAGACACAAGCACACTGGGACACTGAGACACTGAGACACAGATACATTAGGACACTGGGACATTGAGACACAAGGACACTGGGACACTGAGACACAAGGACACTGGGACACTCAGACACTGAGACACTGAGACACTAGGACACTGGGACACTGAGACACAAGGACATTGGGACACTGAGACACTGAGACACAGAGACACTAGGACACTGGGACACTGAGACTCTGAGACACAGAGACACTAGGACACTGCGACACTGAGACACAAGGACACGGGGACACTGAGACACAAGGACACTGGGGCACTGAGACACAAGGACACTGAGACACTGAGACACTGAGACACTGAGACACAGAGACACTAGGACACTGGGACACTGAGACACAAGGACACTGAGACACTGGGACACTGAGACACTGAGACACAGAGACACTAGGACACTGGGACACTGAGACACAAGGACACTGGGACACTGGGGCACTGAGACACAAGGACACTGAGACACTGAGACACAGAGACACTAGGACACTGGGACACTGAGACACAAGGACACTGGGACACTGAGACACTGAGACACAGAGACACTAGGACACTGCGACACTGAGACACAAGGACACTGGGACACTGAGACACAAGGACACTGGGACACTGAGACACAAGGACACTGAGACACTGAGACACTGAGACACAGAGACACTGGGACACTGGGACACTGAGACACAAGGACACTGAGACACTGGGACACTGAGACACTGAGACACTGAGGCACTAGGACACTGGGACACTGAGACACAAGGGCACTGGGACACTGAGACACAAGGACACTGGGACACTGAGACACTGGGACACGAGGACACTGGGACACTGAGACACAAGGACACTGGGACACTGGGACACTGAGACACTGAGACACAGAGACACTGAGACACAGAGACACTAGGACACTGGGACACTGAGACTCTGAGACACAGAGACACTAGGACACTGCGACACTGAGACACAAGGACACGGGGACACTGAGACACAAGGACACTGGGGCACTGAGACACAAGGACACTGAGACACTGAGACACTGAGACACTGAGACACAGAGACACTAGGACACTGGGACACTGAGACACAAGGACACTGAGACACTGGGACACTGAGACACTGAGACACAGAGACACTAGGACACTGGGACACTGAGACACAAGGACACTGGGACACTGGGGCACTGAGACACAAGGACACTGAGACACTGAGACACAGAGACACTAGGACACTGGGACACTGAGACACAAGGACACTGGGACACTGAGACACAGAGACACTAGGACACTGCGACACTGAGACACAAGGACACTGGGACACTGAGACACAAGGACACTGGGACACTGAGACACAAGGACACTGAGACACTGAGACACTGAGACACAGAGACACTAGGACACTGGGACACTGGGACACAAGGACACTGGGACACTGAGACAATGAGACACGGAGACACAGAGACACTGAGACACAGAGACACTAGGACACTGGGACACTGAGACACAAGGACACTGGGACACTGAGACACAGAGACACTAGGACACTGCGACACTGAGACACAAGGACACTGGGACACTGAGACACAAGGACACTGGGACACTGAGACACAAGGACACTGAGACACTGAGACACTGAGACACAGAGACACTAGGACACTGGGACACTGGGACACTGAGACACAAGGACACTGAGACACTGGGACACTGAGACACTGAGACACTGAGGCACTAGGACACTGGGACACTGAGACACAAGGGCACTGGGACACTGAGACACAAGGACACTGGGACACTGAGACACTGGGACACGAGGACACTGGGACACTGAGACACAAGGACACTGGGACACTGGGACACTGAGACACTGAGACACAGAGACACTGAGACACAGAGACACTAGGACACTGGGACACTGAGACACAAGGACACTGGACCACTGAGACACAAGGACACTGAGACACTGAGACACTGAGACACAGAGACACTAGGACACTGGGACACTGGGACACTGAGACACAAGGACACTGAGACACTGGGACACTGAGACACTGAGACACTGAGGCACTAGGACACTGGGACACTGAGACACAAGGGCACTGGGACACTGAGACACAAGGACACTGGGACACTGAGACACTGGGACACGAGGACACTGGGACACTGAGACACAAGGACACTGGGACACTGGGACACTGAGACACTGAGACACAGAGACACTGAGACACAGAGACACTAGGACACTGGGACACTGAGACACAAGGACACTGGGACACTGAGACACAAGGACACTGGGACACTGGGACACTGAGACACTGAGTCACTGAGACACAGAGACACTAGGACACTGGGACACTGAGACACAAGGACACTGGGACACTGAGACACTGAGACACAGAAACACTAGGACACTGCGACACTGAGACACAAGGACACTGGGACACTGAGACACAAGCACACTGGGACACTGGCACACTGAGACACAAGGACACTGAGACACTGAGACATCGAGACACAGAGACACTAGGACACTGGGACACTGGGACACTGAGACACAAGGACACTGAGAGACTGGGACACTGAGACACTGAGACACAGAGACACTAGGACACTGGGACACTGAGACACAAGGACACTGGGACACTGAGACACAAGGACACTGGGACACTGAGACACTGAGACACTGAGACACTAGGACACTGGGACACTGGGACACTGAAACACAAGGACACTGGGACACTGGGACACTGAGACACAAGGACACTGAGACACTGGGACACTGAGACAATGAGACACTGAGACACAGAGACACTAGGACAGTGGGACACTGAGACACAAGGACACAGGGACACTGAGACACTGAGACACTGAGACACTGAGACACAGAGACACTAGGACACTGGGACACTGAGACACTAGGACACTGAGACACTGAGACACTGAGACACTGAGACACAGAGACACAAGGACACTGGGACACTGAGACACAAGGACACTGGGACACTGGGACACTGAGACACAGAGACACTAGGACAATGGGACACTGAGACACAAGGACACAGGGACACTGAGACACAAGGACACTGGGACACTGAGACACAAGGACACTGGGACACTGAGACACAAGGACACTGGGACACTGGGACACTGAGACAGTGAGACACTGAGACACAGAGACATTGAGACACTAGGACACTGGGACACTGAGACACAAGGACACTGGGACACTGGGACACTGAGACAGTGAGACACTGAGACACAGAGACACTAGGACACAAGGACACTGGGACACTGAGACACAAGGACACTGGGACACTGAGACACAAGAACACTGGGACACTGAGACACTGAGACACTGAGACACAGAGACACTAGGACACTGGTACACTGAGACACAAGGACACTGGTACACTGGGACACTGAGACACTGAGACACAGATACATTAGGACACTGGGACATTGAGACACAAGGACACTGGGACACTGAGACACAAGGACACTGGGACAATGAGACACTGAGACACAAGGACACTGGGACACTGAGACACTGAGACACTGAGACACTAGGACACTGGGACACTGAGACACAAGGACATTGGGACACTGAGACACTGAGACACAGAGACACTAGGACACTGGGACACTGGGACACTGAGACACAGAGACACTAGGACACTGAGACACAAGGACACTGGGACACTGAGACACAAGGACACTGGGACACTGGGGCACTGAGACACAAGGACACTGAGACACTGAGACACTGAGACACAGAGACACTAGGACACTGGGACACTGGGACACTGAGACACAAGGACACTGAGACACTGGGACACTGAGACACTGAGACACAGTGACACTTGGACACTGGGACACTGAGACACAAGGACACTGGGACACCTGGACACTGAGACACAGAGACAATAGGACACTGGGACACTGATACACTGAGACACAGAGACACAAGGACACTGAGACACTGAGACACAAGGACACTGGGACACTGGGACACTGAGACACATGGACACTGGGACACTGAGACACTGAGACACTGAGACACAAGGACACTGAGACACTGAGACACAAGGACACTGGGACACTGGGACACTGAGACACATGGACACTGGGACACTGGGACACTGAGACACTGAGACACTGAGACACAAGGACACTGAGACACTGAGACACAAGGACACTGGGACACTGGGACACTGAGACACATGGACACTGGGACACTGGGACACTGAGACACTGAGACACTGAGACACAAGGACACTGGGACACTGGGACACTGAGACACTGAGACACAGATACATTAGGACACTGGGACATTGAGACACAGAGACACAAGGACACTGAGACACTGAGACACAAGGACACTGGGACACTGGGACACTGGGACAATGAGGCACAGGGACACTGGGACACTGGGACACTGAGACACTGAGACACTGAGACACAGAGACACTAGGACACTGGGACACTGAGACACAAGGACATTGGGACACTGAGACACTGAGACACAGAGACACTAGGACACTGGGAAACTGAGACACTGAGACACAGAGACACAAGGACACTGAGACACTGAGACACAAGGACACTGGGACACTGAGACACAAGGACACTGGGACATTGGGACACTGAGACACAGAGACACTAGGACACTGGGACACTGAGACACAGAGACACAAGGACACTGAGACACTGAGACACAAGGACACAAGGACACTGGGACACTGAGGCACAGGGACACTGGGACACTGGGACACTGAGACACTGAGACACTGAGACACAGAGACACTAGGACACTGGGACACTGAGACACTGAGACACTGAGACACAAGGACACTGGGACACTGGGACACTGAGACACAAGGACACTGGGACACTGAGACACTGAGACACTGAGACACTAGGACACTGGGACACTGAGACACAAGGACATTGGGACACTGAGACACTGAGACACAGAGACACTAGGACACTGAGACACTGAGACACAAGGACACTGGGACACTGAGACACAAGGACACTGGGACATTGGGACACTGAGACACAGAGACACTAGGACACTGGGACACTGAGACACAGAGACACAAGGACACTGAGACACTGAGACACAAGGACACTGGGACACTGGGACACTGAGGCACAGGGACACTGGGACACTGGGACACTGAGACACTGAGACACTGAGACACAGAGACACTAGGACACTGGGACACTGAGACACTGAGACACTGAGACACTGAGACACAAGGACACTGGGACACTGGGACACTGAGACACAAGGACACTGGGACACTGGGACACTGAGACACAGAGACACTAGGACACTGGGACACTGAGACACAAGGACACTGGGACACTGGGACACTGAGGCACAGGGACACTGGGACACTGGGACACTGAGACACTGAGACACTGAGACACAGAGACACTAGGACACTGGGACACTGGGACACTGAGACACTGAGACACTGAGACACTGAGACACAAGGACACTGGGACACTGGGACACTGGGACACTGAGACACTGAGACACTGAGACACAGAGACACTAGGACACTGGGACACTGAGACACTGAGACACTGAGACACTGAGACACAAGGACACTGGGACACTGGGACACTGAGACACAAGGACACTGGGACACTGGGACACTGAGACACTAGGACACTGGGACACTGAGACACAGAGACACAAGGACACTGAGACACTGAGACACAAGGACACTGGGACACTGGGACACTGAGACACAAGGACACTGAGACACAAGGACACTGGGACACTGGGACACTGAGACGCTGAGACACTGGGACACTGAGACACTGAGACACAGAGACACAAGGACACTGAGACACTGAGACAGAAGGACACTGGGACACTGGGACACTGAGACACAAGGACACTGGGACACTGGGACACTGAGACACTGAGACACTGAGACACAGAGACACTAGGACACTGGGACACTGAGACAATGAGACACTGAGAAACTAGGACACTGGGACACTGAGACACTGAGACACAGAGACAATAGGACACTGGGACACTGAGACACAAGGACAATGGGACACTTGGACACTGAGACACAAGGACACTGGGACACTGGGACACTGAGACACTGAGATACTGAGACACTGAGACACAGAGACACTAGGACACTGGGACACTGAGACACACGGACACTGGGACACAGAGACAATAGGACACTGGGACACTGAGACACAAGTACAATGGGACACTTGGACACTGAGACACAAGGACACTGGGGCACTGGGACGCTGAGACACTGAGATACTGAGACACTGAGACACAGAGACACTAGGACACTGGGACACTGAGACACACGGACACTGGGACACTGAGACACAAGGACGCTGGGACACTGAGACACTGAGACACAGAGACACTAGGACACAGAGACACAAGGACACTGGGACACTGGGACACAAGGACACTGAGACACTGGGACACTGAGACAATGAGACACTGAGACACTGAGACAATGAGACACTGAGACACTGAGACACAGAGACACTAGGACACTGGGACACTGGGACACGGAGACAATGAGACAATGAGACACTGAGACACTAGGACACTGGGACACTGGGACATTGCGGCACTGAGACACTGAGACACAGAGACACTAGAACACTGGGACACTGAGACACAAGGACAATGGGACACTTGGACACTGAGACACAAGGACACTGGGACACTGGGACACTGAGACACTGAGATACTGAGACACTGAGACACAGAGACACTAGGACACTGGGACACTGAGACACACGAACACTGGGACACTGAGACACAAGGACGCTGGGACACTGAGACACTGAGACACAGAGACACTGGGACACTGAGACACAAGGACACTGGGACACTGAGACACTGAGACACAAGGACACTGGAACACTGAGACACAAGGACACTGGGACACTGAGACACTGAGACACAGAGACACTAGGACACTGCGACACTGAGACACAAGGACACTGGGACACTGAGACACAAGGACACTGGGACACTGAGACACAAGGACACTGAGACACTGAGACACTGAGACACAGAGACACTGGGACACTGGGACACTGAGACACAAGGACACTGAGACACTGGGACACTGAGACACTGAGACACTGAGACACTAGGACACTGGGGCACTGAGACACAAGGGCACTGGGACACTGAGACACAAGGACACTGGGACACTGAGACACTGAGACACTGGGACACTAGGACACTGGGACACTGAGACACAAGGACACTGGGACACTGAGACACAAGGACACTGGGACACTGGGACACTGAGACACAAGGACACTGAGACACTGAGACACAGACACAGAGACACTAGGACACTGGGACACTGGGACACTGGGACACTGAGACACAAGGACACTGAGACACTGGGACACTGAGACACTGAGACACTGAGACACTAGGACACTGGGACACTGAGACACTGAGACACTGGGACACAGAGACACTGAGACACAGAGACACTAGGACACTGGGACACTGAGACACAAGGACACTGGGACACTGAGACACAAGGACACTGGGACACTGAGACACTGGGACACTGGGACACTGAGACACTGAGACACTGAGACACAGAGACACTAGGACACTGGGACACTGAGACACAAGGACACTGGGTCACTGAGACACAGAAACACTAGGACACTGCGACACTGAGACACAAGGATACTGGGACACTGGGACACTGGGACACTGAGACACAAGGACACTGAGACACTGAGACACTGAGACACAGAGACACTAGGACACTGGGACACTGGGACACTGAGACACAAGGACACTGAGAGACTGGGACACTGAGACACTGAGACACAGAGACACTAGGACACTGGGACACTGAGACACAAGGACACTGGGACACTGAGACACAAGGACACTGGGACACTGAGACACAAGGACACTGGGACACTGAGACACAAGGACACTGAGACACTGAGACACAGAGACACTAGGACACTGGGACACTGGGACACTGAGACACAAGGACACTGAGAGACTGGGACACTGAGACACAGAGACACTAGGACACTGGGACACTGGGACACAAGGACACTGGGACACTGAGACACAAGGACACTGGGACACTGAGACACAAGGACACTGGGACACTGAGACACTGGGACACTAGGACACTGGGACACTGAGACACAAGGACACTGGGACACTGGGACACTGAGACACTGAGACACTGAGACACAGAGACACTGAGACACAGAGACACTAGGACACTGGGACACTGAGACACAAGAACACTGGGACACTGAGACACAAGGACACTGGGACACTGGGACACTGAGACACTGAGACACTGAGACACAGAGACACTAGGACACTGGGACACTGGGACACTGAGACACAAGGACACTGGGACACTGGGACACTGAGACACAAGGACACTGAGACACTGGGACATTGAGACAATGAGACACTGAGGCACAGAGACACTAGGACAGTGGGACACTGAGACACAAGGACACAGGGACACTGAGACACTGAGACACTGAGACACAGAGACACTAGGACACTGGGACACTGAGACACTTGGACACTGGGACACTGAGACACTGAGACACAGAGACACAAGGACACTGGGACACTGAGACACAGAGACACTAGGACACTGGGACACTGAGACACAAGGACACAGGGACACTGAGACACAAGGATACTGGGACACTGAGACACAAGGACACTGGGACACTGGGACACTGAGACACAGAGACACTAGGACACTGGGACACTGAGACACTAGGACACTGGGACACTGAGACACTGAGACACAGAGACACAAGGACACTGGGACACTGAGACACAAGGACACTGGGACACTGGGACACTGAGACACAGAGACACTAGGACACTGGGACACTGAGACACAAGGACACAGGGACACTGAGACACAAGGACACTGGGACACTGAGACACAAGGACACTGGGACACTGAGACAATGAGACACTGAGACACAGAGACACTAGGACACGAGGACACTGGGACACTGAGACACAAGGACACTGGGACACTGAGACACAAGGACACTGGGACACTGGGACACTGAGACAGTGAGACACTGAGACACAGAGACATTGAGACACTAGGACTCTGGGACACTGAGACACAAGGACACTGGGACACTGGGACACTGAGACAGTGAGACACTGAGACACAGAGACACTAGGACACGAGGACACTGGGACACTGAGACACAAGGACACTGGGACACTGAGACACAAGAACACTGGGACACTGAGACACTGAGACACTGAGACACAGAGACACTAGGACACTGGTACACTGAGACACAAGCACACTGGGACACTGAGACACTGAGACACAGATACATTAGGACACTGGGACATTGAGACACAAGGACACTGGGACACTGAGACACAAGGGCACTGGGACACTGAGACACTGAGACACTGAGACACTAGGACACTGGGACACTGAGACACAAGGACATTGGGACACTGAGACACTGAGACACAGAGACACTAGGACACTGGGACACTGAGACTCTGAGACACAGAGACACTAGGACACTGCGACACTGAGACACAAGGACACGGGGACACTGAGACACAAGGACACTGGGGCACTGAGACACAAGGACACTGAGACACTGAGACACTGAGACACTGAGACACAGAGACACTAGGACACTAGGACACTGGGACACTGGGACACTGAGACACAAGGACACTGAGACACTGGGACACTGAGACACTGAGACACAGAGACACTAGGACACTGGGACACTGAGACACAAGGACACTGGGACACTGGGGCACTGAGACACAAGGACACTGAGACACTGAGACACAGAGACACTAGGACACTGGGACACTGAGACACAAGGACACTGGGACACTGAGACACTGAGACACAGAGACACTAGGAAACTGCGACACTGAGACACAAGGACACTGGGACACTGAGACACAAGGACACTGGGACACTGAGACACAAGGACACTGAGACACTGAGACACTGAGACACAGAGACACTAGGACACTGGGACACTGGGACACAAGGACACTGGGACACTGGGACACTGAGACAATGAGACACTGAGACACAGAGACACTGAGACACAGAGACACTAGGACACTGGGACACTGAGACACAAGGACACTGGGACACTGAGACACTGAGACACAGAGACACTAGGACACTGCGACACTGAGACACAAGGACACTGGGACACTGAGACACAAGGACACTGGGACACTGAGACACAAGGACACTGAGACACTGAGACACAGAGACACAGAGACACTAGGACACTGGGACACTGGGACACTGAGACACAAGGACACTGAGACACTGGGACACTGAGACACTGAGACACTGAGGCACTAGGACACTGGGACACTGAGACACAAGGGCACTGGGACACTGAGACACAAGGACACTGGGACACTGAGACACTGGGACACGAGGACACTGGGACACTGAGACACAAGGACACTGGGACACTGGGACACTGAGACACTGAGACACAGAGACACTGAGACACAGAGACACTAGGACACTGGGACACTGAGACACAAGGACACTGGGACACTGAGACACAAGGACACTGAGACACTGAGACACAGAGACACAGAGACACTAGGACACTGGGACACTGGGACACTGAGACACAAGGGCACTGGGACACTGAGACACAAGGACACTGGGACACTGAGACACTGGGACACGAGGACACTGGGACACTGAGACACAAGGACACTGGGACACTGGGGCACTGAGACACTGAGACACAGAGACACTGAGACACAGAGACACTAGGACACTGGGACACTGAGACACAAGGACACTGGGACACTGAGACACAAGGACACTGGGACACTGGGACACTGAGACACTGAGTCACTGAGACACAGAGACACTAGGACACTGGGACACTGAGACACAAGGACACTGGGACACTGAGACACTGAGACACAGAAACACTAGGACACTGCGACACTGAGACACAAGGACACTGGGACACTGAGACACAAGCACACTGGGACACTGGCACACTGAGACACAAGGACACTGAGACACTGAGACACTGAGACACAGCGACACTAGGACACTGGGACACTGGGACACTGAGACACAAGGACACTGAGAGACTGGGACACTGAGCCACTGAGACACAGAGACACTAGGACACTGGGACACTGAGACACAAGGACACTGGGACACTGAGACACAAGGACACTGGGACACTGAGACACTGAGACACTGAGACACAGAGACACTAGGACACTGGGACACTGGGACACTGAAACACAAGGACACTGGGACACTGGGACACTGAGACACAAGGACACTGAGACACTGGGACACTGAGACAATGAGACACTGAGACACAGAGACACTAGGACAGTGGGACACTGAGACACAAGGACACAGGGACACTGAGACACTGAGACACTGAGACACTGAGACACAGAGACACTAGGACACTGGGACACTGAGACACTAGGACACTGGGACACTGAGACACTGAGACACTGAGACACAGAGACACAAGGACACTGGGACACTGAGACACAAGGACACTGGGACACTGGGACACTGAGACACAGAGACACTAGGACACTGGGACACTGAGACACAAGGACACAGGGACACTGAGACACAAGGACACTGGGACACTGAGACACAAGGACACTGGGACACTGAGACACAAGGACACTGGGACACTGGGACACTGAGACAGTGAGACACTGAGACACAGAGACATTGAGACACTAGGACACTGGGACACTGAGACACAAGGACACTGGGACACTGGGACACTGAGACAGTGAGACACTGAGACACAGAGACACTAGGACACAAGGACACTGGGACACTGAGACACAAGGACACTGGGACACTGAGACACAAGAACACTGGGACACTGAGACACTGAGACACTGAGACACAGAGACACTAGGACACTGGTACACTGAGACACAAGGACACTGGTACACTGGGACACTGAGACACTGAGACACAGATACATTAGGACACTTGGACATTGAGACACAAGGACACTGGGACACTGAGACACAAGGACACTGGGACAATGAGACACTGAGACACAAGGACACTGGGACACTGAGACACTGAGACACTGAGACACTAGGACACTGGGACACTGAGACACAAGGACATTGGGACACTGAGACACTGAGACACAGAGGCACTAGGACACTGGGACACTGAGACACAGAGATACTAGGACACTGCGACACTGAGACACAAGGACACTGGGACACTGAGACACAAGGACACTGGGACACTGGGGCACTGAGACACAAGGACACTGAGACACTGAGACACTGAGACACAGAGACACTAGGACACTGGGACACTGGGACACTGAGACACAAGGACACTGAGACACTGGGACACTGAGACACTGAGACACAGTGACACTTGGACACTGGGACACTGAGACACAAGGACACTGGGACACCTGGACACTGAGACACAGAGACAATAGGACACTGGGACACTGATACACTGAGACACAGAGACACAAGGACACTGAGACACTGAGACACAAGGACACTGGGACAATGAGACACTGAGACACAAGGACACTGGGACACTGAGACACTGAGACACTGAGACACTAGGACACTGGGACACTGAGACACAAGGACATTGGGACACTGAGACACTGAGACACAGAGACACTAGGACACTGGGACACTGAGACACAGAGACACTGCGACACTGAGACACAAGGACACTGGGACACTGAGACACAAGGACACTGGGACACTGGGGCACTGAGACACAAGGACACTGAGACACTGAGACACTGAGACACAGAGACACTAGGACACTGGGACACTGGGACACTGAGACACAAGGACACTGAGACACTGGGACACTGAGACACTGAGACACAGTGACACTTGGACACTGGGACACTGAGACACAAGGACACTGGGACACCTGGACACTGAGACACAGAGACAATAGGACACTGAGACACTGAGACACAAGGACACTGGGACACTGGGACACTGAGACACATGGACACTGGGACACTGGGACACTGAGACACTGAGACACTGAGACACAAGGACACTGAGACACTGAGACACAAGGACACTGGGACACTGGGACACTGAGACACATGGACACTGGGACACTGGGACACTGAGACACTGAGACACTGAGACACAAGGACACTGGGACACTGGGACACTGGGACACTGAGACACTGAGACACAGATACATTAGGACACTGGGACATTGAGACACAGAGACACAAGGACACTGAGACACTGAGACACAAGGACACTGGGACACTGGGACACTGAGGCACAGGGACACTGGGACACTGGGACACTGAGACACTGAGACACTGAGACACAGAGACACTAGGACACTGGGACACTGAGACACAAGGACATTGGGACACTGAGACACTGAGACACAGAGACACTAGGACACTGGGAAACTGAGACACTGAGACACAGAGACACAAGGACACTGAGACACTGAGACACAAGGACACTGGGACACTGAGACACAAGGACACTGGGACATTGGGACACTGAGACACAGAGACACTCGGACACTGGGACACTGAGACACAGAGACACAAGGACACTGAGACACTGAGACACAAGGACACTGGGACACTGAGGCACAGGGACACTGGGACACTGGGACACTGAGACACTGAGACACTGAGACACAGAGACACTAGGACACTGGGACACTGAGACACTGAGACACTGAGACACTGAGACACAAGGACACTGGGACACTGGGACACTGAGACACAAGGACACTGGGACACTGGGACACTGAGACACAGAGACACTAGGACACTGGGACACTGAGACACAAGGACACTGGGACACTGGGACACTGAGGCACAGGGACACTGGGACACTGGGACACTGAGACACTGAGACACTGAGACACAGAGACACTAGGACACTGGGACACTGGGACACTGAGACACTGAGACACTGAGACACAAGGACACTGGGACACTGGGACACTGGGACACTGAGACACTGAGACACTGAGACACAGAGACACTAGGACACTGGGACACTGAGACACTGAGACACTGAGACACAAGGACACTGGGACACTGGGACACTGAGACACAAGGACACTGGGACACAGTGACACTGAGACACAGAGACACTAGGACACTGGGACACTGAGACACAGAGACACAAGGACACTGAGACACTGAGACACAAGGACACTGGGACACTGGGACACTGAGACACAAGGACACTGAGACACAAGGACACTGGGACACTGGGACACTGAGACACAGAGACACTAGGACACTGGGACACTGAGACACAAGGACACTGGGACACTGGGACACTGAGGCACAGGGACACTGGGACACTGGGACACTGAGACACTGAGACACTGAGACACAGAGACACTAGGACACTGGGACACTGGGACACTGAGACACTGGGACACTGAGACACTGAGACACAGAGACACAAGGACACTGGGACACTGAGACACAGAGACACTAGGACACTGGGACACTGAGACACAAGGACACAGGGACACTGAGACACAAGGATACTGGGGCACTGAGACACAAGGACACTGGGACACTGGGACACTGAGACAGTGAGACACTGAGACACAGAGACACTAGGACACTGGGACACTGAGACACTAGGACACTGGGACACTGAGACACTGAGACACAGAGACACAAGGACACTGGGACACTGAGACACAAGGACACTGGGACACTGGGACACTGAGACACAGAGACACTAGGACACTGGGACACTGAGACACAGAGACACAAGGACACAGGGACACTGAGACACAAGGACACTGGGACACTGAGACACAAGGACACTGGGACACTGAGACAATGAGACACTGAGACACAGAGACACTAGGACACGAGGACACTGGGACACTGAGACACAAGGACACTGGGACACTGAGACACAAGGACACTGGGACACTGGGACACTGAGACAGTGAGACACTGAGACACAGAGACATTGAGACACTAGGACTCTGGGACACTGAGACACAAGGACACTGGGACACTGGGACACTGAGACAGTGAGACACTGAGACACAGAGACACTAGGACACGAGGACACTGGGACACTGAGACACAAGGACACTGGGACACTGAGACACAAGAACACTGGGACACTGAGACACTGAGACACTGAGACACAGAGACACTAGGACACTGGTACACTGAGACACAAGCACACTGGGACACTGAGACACTGAGACACAGATACATTAGGACACTGGGACATTGAGACACAAGGACACTGGGACACTGAGACACAAGGGCACTGGGACACTGAGACACTGAGACACTGAGACACTAGGACACTGGGACACTGAGACACAAGGACATTGGGACACTGAGACACTGAGACACAGAGACACTAGGACACTGGGACACTGAGACTCTGAGACACAGAGACACTAGGACACTGCGACACTGAGACACAAGGACACGGGGACACTGAGACACAAGGACACTGGGGCACTGAGACACAAGGACACTGAGACACTGAGACACTGAGACACTGAGACACAGAGACACTAGGACACTGGGACACTGGGACACTGAGACACAAGGACACTGAGACACTGGGACACTGAGACACTGAGACACAGAGACACTAGGACACTGGGACACTGAGACACAAGGACACTGGGACACTGGGGCACTGAGACACAAGGACACTGAGACACTGAGACACTAGGACACTGGGACACTGAGACACAAGGACATTGGGACACTGAGACACTGAGACACAGAGACACTAGGACACTGGGACACTGAGACACAGAGACACTGCGACACTGAGACACAAGGACACTGGGACACTGAGACACAAGGACACTGGGACACTGGGGCACTGAGACACAAGGACACTGAGACACTGAGACACTGAGACACAGAGACACTAGGACACTGGGACACTGGGACACTGAGACACAAGGACACTGAGACACTGGGACACTGAGACACTGAGACACAGTGACACTTGGACACTGGGACACTGAGACACAAGGACACTGGGACACCTGGACACTGAGACACAGAGACAATAGGACACTGAGACACTGAGACACAAGGACACTGGGACACTGGGACACTGAGACACATGGACACTGGGACACTGGGACACTGAGACACTGAGACACTGAGACACAAGGACACTGAGACACTGAGACACAAGGACACTGGGACACTGGGACACTGAGACACATGGACACTGGGACACTGGGACACTGAGACACTGAGACACTGAGACACAAGGACACTGGGACACTGGGACACTGAGACACTGAGACACAGATACATTAGGACACTGGGACATTGAGACACAGAGACACAAGGACACTGAGACACTGAGACACAAGGACACTGGGACACTGGGACACTGAGGCACAGGGACACTGGGACACTGGGACACTGAGACACTGAGACACTGAGACACAGAGACACTAGGACACTGGGACACTGAGACACAAGGACATTGGGACACTGAGACACTGAGACACAGAGACACTAGGACACTGGGAAACTGAGACACTGAGACACAGAGACACAAGGACACTGAGACACTGAGACACAAGGACACTGGGACACTGAGACACAAGGACACTGGGACATTGGGACACTGAGACACAGAGACACTCGGACACTGGGACACTGAGACACAGAGACACAAGGACACTGAGACACTGAGACACAAGGACACTGGGACACTGAGGCACAGGGACACTGGGACACTGGGACACTGAGACACTGAGACACTGAGACACAGAGACACTAGGACACTGGGACACTGAGACACTGAGACACTGAGACACAAGGACACTGGGACACTGGGACACTGAGACACAAGGACACTGGGACACAGTGACACTGAGACACAGAGACACTAGGACACTGGGACACTGAGACACAGAGACACAAGGACACTGAGACACTGAGACACAAGGACACTGGGACACTGGGACACTGAGACACAAGGACACTGAGACACAAGGACACTGGGACACTGGGGCACTGAGACACAGAGACACTAGAACACTGGGACACTGAGACACAAGGACACTGGGACACTGGGACACTGAGGCACAGGGACACTGGGACACTGGGACACTGAGACACTGAGACACTGAGACACAGAGACACTAGGACACTGGGACACTGGGACACTGAGACACTGGGACACTGAGACACTGAGACACAGAGACACAAGGACACTGGGACACTGAGACACAGAGACACTAGGACACTGGGACACTGAGACACAAGGACACAGGGACACTGAGACACAAGGATACTGGGGCACTGAGACACAAGGACACTGGGACACTGGGACACTGAGACAGTGAGACACTGAGACACAGAGACACTAGGACACTGGGACACTGAGACACTAGGACACTGGGACACTGAGACACTGAGACACAGAGACACAAGGACACTGGGACACTGAGACACAAGGACACTGGGACACTGGGACACTGAGACACAGAGACACTAGGACACTGGGACACTGAGACACAAGGACACAGGGACACTGAGACACAAGGACACTGGGACACTGAGACACAAGGACACTGGGACACTGAGACAATGAGACACTGAGACACAGAGACACTAGGACACGAGGACACTGGGACACTGAGACACAAGGACACTGGGACACTGAGACACAAGGACACTGGGACACTGGGACACTGAGACAGTGAGACACTGAGACACAGAGACATTGAGACACTAGGACTCTGGGACACTGAGACACAAGGACACTGGGACACTGGGACACTGAGACAGTGAGACACTGAGACACAGAGACACTAGGACACGAGGACACTGGGACACTGAGACACAAGGACACTGGGACACTGAGACACAAGAACACTGGGACACTGAGACACTGAGACACTGAGACACAGAGACACTAGGACACTGGTACACTGAGACACAAGCACACTGGGACACTGAGACACTGAGACACAGATACATTAGGACACTGGGACATTGAGACACAAGGACACTGGGACACTGAGACACAAGGGCACTGGGACACTGAGACACTGAGACACTGAGACACTAGGACACTGGGACACTGAGACACAAGGACATTGGGACACTGAGACACTGAGACACAGAGACACTAGGACACTGGGACACTGAGACTCTGAGACACAGAGACACTAGGACACTGCGACACTGAGACACAAGGACACGGGGACACTGAGACACAAGGACACTGGGGCACTGAGACACAAGGACACTGAGACACTGAGACACTGAGACACTGAGACACAGAGACACTAGGACACTGGGACACTGGGACACTGAGACACAAGGACACTGAGACACTGGGACACTGAGACACTGAGACACAGAGACACTAGGACACTGGGACACTGAGACACAAGGACACTGGGACACTGGGGCACTGAGACACAAGGACACTGAGACACTGAGACACAGAGACACTAGGACACTGGGACACTGAGACACAAGGACACTGGGACACTGAGACACTGAGACACAGAGACACTAGGAAACTGCGACACTGAGACACAAGGACACTGGGACACTGAGACACAAGGACACTGGGACACTGAGACACAAGGACACTGAGACACTGAGACACTGAGACACAGAGACACTAGGACACTGGGACACTGGGACACAAGGACACTGGGACACTGGGACACTGAGACAATGAGACACTGAGACACAGAGACACTGAGACACAGAGACACTAGGACACTGGGACACTGAGACACAAGGACACTGGGACACTGAGACACAGAGACACTAGGACACTGCGACACTGAGACACAAGGACACTGGGACACTGAGACACAAGGACACTGGGACACTGAGACACAAGGACACTGAGACACTGAGACACTGAGACACAGAGACACAGAGACACTAGGACACTGGGACACTGGGACACTGAGACACAAGGACACTGAGACACTGAGACACAAGGACACTGAGACACTGAGACACTGAGACACAGAGACACTAGGACACTGGGACACTGGGACACAAGGACACTGGGACACTGGGACACTGAGACAATGAGACACTGAGACACAGAGACACTGAGACACAGAGACACTAGGACACTGGGACACTGAGACACAAGGACACTGGGACACTGAGACACAGAGACACTAGGACACTGCGACACTGAGACACAAGGACACTGGGACACTGAGACACAAGGACACTGAGACACTGAGACACTGAGACACAGAGACACAGAGACACTAGGACACTGGGACACTGAGACACAAGGACACTGGGACACTGAGACACAGAGACACTAGGACACTGGGACACTGAGACACAAGGACACTGGGACACTGAGACACAAGGACACTGAGACACTGAGACACTGAGACACAGAGACACAGAGACACTAGGACACTGGGACACTGGGACACTGAGACACAAGGACACTGAGACACTGGGACACTGAGACACTGAGACACTGAGGCACTAGGACACTGGGACACTGAGACACAAGGGCACTGGGACACTGAGACACAAGGACACTGGGACACTGAGACACTGGGACACGAGGACACTGGGACACTGAGACACAAGGACACTGGGACACTGGGACACTGAGACACTGAGACACAGAGACACTGAGACACAGAGACACTAGGACACTGGGACACTGAGACACAAGGACACTGGGACACTGAGACACAAGGACACTGAGACACTGAGACACAGAGACACAGAGACACTAGGACACTGGGACACTGGGACACTGAGACACAAGGGCACTGGGACACTGAGACACAAGGACACTGGGACACTGAGACACTGGGACACGAGGACACTGGGACACTGAGACACAAGGACACTGGGACACTGGGACACTGAGACACTGAGACACAGAGACACTGAGACACAGAGACACTAGGACACTGGGACACTGAGACACAAGGACACTGGGACACTGAGACACAAGGACACTGGGACACTGGGACACTGAGACACTGAGTCACTGAGACACAGAGACACTAGGACACTGGGACACTGAGACACAAGGACACTGGGACACTGAGACACTGAGACACAGAAACACTAGGACACTGCGACACTGAGACACAAGGACACTGGGACACTGAGACACAAGCACACTGGGACACTGGCACACTGAGACACAAGGACACTGAGACACTGAGACACTGAGACACAGCGACACTAGGACACTGGGACACTGGGACACTGAGACACAAGGACACTGAGAGACTGGGACACTGAGCCACTGAGACACAGAGACACTAGGACACTGGGACACTGAGACACAAGGACACTGGGACACTGAGACACAAGGACACTGGGACACTGAGACACTGAGACACTGAGACACAGAGACACTAGGACACTGGGACACTGGGACACTGAAACACAAGGACACTGGGACACTGGGACACTGAGACACAAGGACACTGAGACACTGGGACACTGAGACAATGAGACACTGAGACACAGAGACACTAGGACAGTGGGACACTGAGACACAAGGACACAGGGACACTGAGACACTGAGACACTGAGACACTGAGACACAGAGACACTAGGACACTGGGACACTGAGACACTAGGACACTGGGACACTGGGACACTGAGACACAGAGACACTAGGACACTGGGACACTGAGACACAAGGACACAGGGACACTGAGACACAAGGACACTGGGACACTGAGACACAAGGACACTGGGACACTGAGACACAAGGACACTGGGACACTGGGACACTGAGACAGTGAGACACTGAGACACAGAGACATTGAGACACTAGGACACTGGGACACTGAGACACAAGGACACTGGGACACTGGGACACTGAGACAGTGAGACACTGAGACACAGAGACACTAGGACACAAGGACACTGGGACACTGAGACACAAGGACACTGGGACACTGAGACACAAGAACACTGGGACACTGAGACACTGAGACACTGAGACACAGAGACACTAGGACACTGGTACACTGAGACACAAGGACACTGGTACACTGGGACACTGAGACACTGAGACACAGATACATTAGGACACTGGGACATTGAGACACAAGGACACTGGGACACTGAGACACAAGGACACTGGGACAATGAGACACTGAGACACAAGGACACTGGGACACTGAGACACTGAGACACTGAGACACTAGGACACTGGGACACTGAGACACAAGGACATTGGGACACTGAGACACTGAGACACAGAGACACTAGGACACTGGGACACTGAGACACAGAGACACTAGGACACTGCGACACTGAGACACAAGGACACTGGGACACTGAGACACAAGGACACTGGGACACTGGGGCACTGAGACACAAGGACACTGAGACACTGAGACACTGAGACACAGAGACACTAGGACACTGGGACACTGGGACACTGAGACACAAGGACACTGAGACACTGGGACACTGAGACACTGAGACACAGTGACACTTGGACACTGGGACACTGAGACACAAGGACACTGGGACACCTGGACACTGAGACACAGAGACAATAGGACACTGGGACACTGATACACTGAGACACAGAGACACAAGGACACTGAGACACTGAGACACAAGGACACTGGGACAATGAGACACTGAGACACAAGGACACTGGGACACTGAGACACAAGGACATTGGGACACTGAGACACTGAGACACAGAGACACTAGGACACTGGGACACTGAGACACAGAGACACTGCGACACTGAGACACAAGGACACTGGGACACTGAGACACAAGGACACTGGGACACTGGGGCACTGAGACACAAGGACACTGAGACACTGAGACACTGAGACACAGAGACACTAGGACACTGGGACACTGGGACACTGAGACACAAGGACACTGAGACACTGGGACACTGAGACACTGAGACACAGTGACACTTGGACACTGGGACACTGAGACACAAGGACACTGGGACACCTGGACACTGAGACACAGAGACAATAGGACACTGAGACACTGAGACACAAGGACACTGGGACACTGGGACACTGAGACACATGGACACTGGGACACTGGGACACTGAGACACTGAGACACTGAGACACAAGGACACTGAGACACTGAGACACAAGGACACTGGGACACTGGGACACTGAGACACATGGACACTGGGACACTGGGACACTGAGACACTGAGACACTGAGACACAAGGACACTGGGACACTGGGACACTGAGACACTGAGACACAGATACATTAGGACACTGGGACATTGAGACACAGAGACACAAGGACACTGAGACACTGAGACACAAGGACACTGGGACACTGGGACACTGAGGCACAGGGACACTGGGACACTGGGACACTGAGACACTGAGACACTGAGACACAGAGACACTAGGACACTGGGACACTGAGACACAAGGACATTGGGACACTGAGACACTGAGACACAGAGACACTAGGACACTGGGAAACTGAGACACTGAGACACAGAGACACAAGGACACTGAGACACTGAGACACAAGGACACTGGGACACTGAGACACAAGGACACTGGGACATTGGGACACTGAGACACAGAGACACTCGGACACTGGGACACTGAGACACAGAGACACAAGGACACTGAGACACTGAGACACAAGGACACTGGGACACTGGGACACTGAGGCACAGGGACACTGGGACACTGGGACACTGAGACACTGAGACACTGAGACACAGAGACACTAGGACACTGGGACACTGAGACACTGAGACACTGAGACACTGAGACACAAGGACACTGGGACACTGGGACACTGAGACACAAGGACACTGGGACACTGAGACACTGAGACACTGAGACACTAGGACACTGGGACACTGAGACACAAGGACATTGGGACACTGAGACACTGAGACACAGAGACACTAGGACACTGGGAAACTGAGACACAGAGACACAAGGACACTGAGACACTGAGACACAAGGACACTGGGACACTGAGACACAAGGACACTGGGACATTGGGACACTGAGACACAGAGACACAAGGACACTGAGACACTGAGACACAAGGACACTGGGACACTGAGACACAAGGACACTGGGACATTGGGACACTGAGACACAGAGACACTAGGACACTGGGACACTGAGACACTGAGACACAGAGACACAGAGACACAAGGACACTGAGACACTGAGACACAAGGACACTGGGACACTGGGACACTGAGGCACAGGGACACTGGGACACTGGGACACTGAGACACTGAGACACTGAGACACTGGGACACTGAGACACAAGGACACTGGGACACTGGGACACTGAGGCACAGGGACACTGGGACACTGGGACACTGAGACACTGAGACACTGAGACACAGAGACACTAGGACACTGGGACACTGGGACACTGAGACACTGAGACACTGAGACACTGAGACACAAGGACACTGGGACACTGGGACACTGGGACACTGAGACACTGAGACACTGAGACACAGAGACACTAGGACACTGGGACACTGAGACACTGAGACACTGAGACACTGAGACACAAGGACACTGGGACACTGGGACACTGAGACACAAGGACACTGGGACACAGTGACACTGAGACACAGAGACACTAGGACACTGGGACACTGAGACACAGAGACACAAGGACACTGAGACACTGAGACACAAGGACACTGGGACACTGGGACACTGAGACACAAGGACACTGAGACACAAGGACACTGGGACACTGGGACACTGAGACACAGAGACACTAGGACACTGGGACACTGAGACACAAGGACACTGGGACACTGGGACACTGAGGCACAGGGACACTGGGACACTGGGACACTGAGACACTGAGACACTGAGACACAGAGACACTGGGACACTGGGACACTGAGACACTGAGACACTGAGACACTGAGACACAAGGACACTGGGACACTGGGACACTGGGACACTGAGACACTGAGACACTGAGACACAGAGACACTAGGACACTGGGACACTGAGACACTGAGACACTGAGACACTGAGACACAAGGACACTGGGACACTGGGACACTGAGACACAAGGACACTGGGACACTGGGACACTGAGACACAGAGACACTAGGACACTGGGACACTGAGACACAGAGACACAAGGACACTGAGACACTGAGACACAAGGACACTGGGACACTGGGACACTGAGACACAAGGACACTGAGACACAAGGACACTGGGACACTGAGACACTGAGACACTGGGACACTGAGACACAGAGACACAAGGACACTGAGACACTGAGACAGAAGGACACTGGGACACTGGGACACTGAGACACAAGGACACTGGGACACTGGGACACTGAGACACTGAGACACTGAGACACAGAGCCACTAGGACACTGGGACACTGAGACACTGAGACACTGAGACACAAGGACACTGGGACACTGGGACACTGAGACACAAGGACACTGGGACACTGGGACACTGAGACACAGAGACACTAGGACACTGGGACACTGAGACACAGAGACACAAGGACACTGAGACACTGAGACACAAGGACACTGGGACACTGGGACACTGAGACACTGAGACACTGAGACACAGAGACACTAGGACACTGGGACACTGAGACACAGAGACACTAGGACACTGGGACACTGAGACACAGAGACACAAGGACACTGAGACACTGAGACACAAGGACACTGGGACACTGGGACACTGAGACACAAGGACACTGATACACAAGGACACTGGGACACTGGGACACTGAGACACTGAGACACTGGGACACTGAGACACAGAGACACAAGGACACTGAGACACTGAGACAGAAGGACACTGGGACACTGGGACACTGAGACACAAGGACACTGGGACACTGGGACACTGAGACACTGAGACACAGAGACACTAGGACACTGGGACACTGAGACACTGAGACACTGAGACACAAGGACACTGGGACACTGGGACACTGAGACACAAGGACACTGGGACACTGGGACACTGAGACACAGAGACACTAGGACACTGGGACACTGAGACACTGAGACACAGAGACACAAGGACACTGAGACACTGAGACACAAGGACACTGGGACACTGGGACACTGAGACACAGAGACACTAGGACACTGGGACACTGGGACACTGAGACACAAGGACACTGCGACCCTGGGACACTGAGACACTGAGACACAGAGACACTAGGACACTGGGACACTGAGACACAAGGACACTGGGACACTGAGACACTGGGACATTAGGACACTGGGACACAAGGACACTGGGACACTGGGACACTGAGACACAAGGACACTGAGACACTGGGACACTGAGACAATGAGACACTGAGACACAGAGACACTGAGACACAGAGACACTAGGACACTGGGACACTGAGACACAAGGACACTGGGACACTGAGACACTGAGACACAGAGACACTAGGACACTGCGACACTGAGACACAAGGACACTGGGACACTGAGACACACGGACACTGGGACACTGGGGCACTGAGACACAAGGACACTGAGACACTGAGACACTGAGACACAGAGACACTAGGACACCGGGACACCCGGACACTGAGACACAAGGACACTGAGACACTGGGACACTGAGACACTGAGACACAGAGACACGAGGACACTGGGACACTGAGACACAAGGACACTGGGACACTGAGGCACTGGGACATTAGGACACTGGGACACTGAGACACAAGGACACTGGGACACTGGGACACTGAGACACAAGGACACTGAGACACTGGGACACTGAGACAATGAGACACTGAGACACAGAGACACTGAGACACAGAGACACTAGGACACTGGGACACTGAGACACAAGGACACTGGGACACTGAGACACTAAGACACAGAGACACTAGGACACTGCGACACTGAGACACAAGGACACTGGGACACTGAGACACAAGGACACTGGGACACTGGGACACTGAGACACAAGGACACTGAGACACTGAGACACTGAGACACAGAGACACTAGGACACTGGGACACTGGGACACTGAGACACAAGGACACTGAGACACTGGGACACTGAGACACTGAGACACTGAGACACAGAGACACTAGGACACTGGGACACTGAGACACAAGGACACTGGGGCACTGAGACACAAGGACACTGGGACACTGAGACACTGGGACGCTAGGACACTGGGACACTGGGACACTGAGACACAAGGACACTGGGACACTGGGACACTGAGACACTAGGACACTGGGCCACTGAGACACTGAGACACTGAGACACAAGGACACTGGGACACTGGGACACTGAGACACAAGGACACTGGGACACTGGGACACTGAGACACAGAGACACAAGGACACTGGGACACTGAGACACTGAGACACAGAGACACATGGACACTGAGACACTGAGACACAAGGACACTGGGACACTGGGACACTGAGACACAGAGACACTAGGACACTGGGACACTGGGACACTGAGACACAAGGACACTGAGACACTGGGACACTGAGACACTGAGACACAGAGACACTAGGACACTGGGACACTGAGACACAAGGACATTGGGACACTGAGACACTGGGACATTAGGACACTGGGACACAAGGACACTGGGACACTGGGACACTGAGACACAAGGACACTGAGACACTGGGACACTGAGACAATGAGACACTGTGACACAGAGACACTGAGACACAGAGACACTAGGACACTGGGACACTGAGACACAAGGACACTGGGACACTGAGACACTGAGACACAGAGACACTAGGACACTGCGACACTGAGACACAAGGACACTGGGACACTGAGATACACGGACACTGGGACACTGCGACACTGAGACACAAGGACACTGAGACACTGAGACACTGAGACACAGAGACACTAGGACACTGGGACACTGGGACACTGAGACACAAGGACACTGAGACACTGGGACACTGAGACACAGAGACACTGAGACACAGAGACACTAGGACACTGGGACACTGAGACATAAGGACACTGGGACACTGAGACACTGAGACACAGAGACACTAGGACACTGCGACACTGAGACACAAGGACACTGGGACACTGAGACACAAGGACACTGGGACACTGGGACACTGAGACACAAGGACACTGAGACACTGAGACACTGAGACACAGAGACACTAGGACACTGGGACACTGGGACACTGAGACACAAGGACACTGAGACACTGGGACACTGAGACACTGAGACACTGAGACACAGAGACACTAGGACACTGGGACACTGAGACACAAGGACACTGGGACACTGAGACACAAGGACACTGGGACACTGAGACACTGGGACGCTAGGACACTGGGACACTGAGACACAAGGACACTGGGACACTGGGACACTGAGACACTGAGACACAGAGACACTGAGACACAGAGACACTAGGACACTGGGACACTGAGACACAAGGACACTGGGACACTGAGACACAAGAACACTGGGACACTGGGACACAGAGACACTGAGACACTGAGACACAGAGACACTAGGACACTGGGACACTGAGACACAAGGACACTGGGACACTGAGACACTGAGACACAGAGACACTAGGACACTGCGACACTGTGGCACAAGGACACTGGGACACTGAGACACAAGGACACTGGGACAATGAGACACTGAGACACAAGGACACTGGGACACTGAGACACTGAGACACTGAGACACTAGGACACTGGGGCACTGAGACACAAGGACATTGGGACACTGAGACACTGAGACACAGAGACACTAGGACACTGCGACACTGAGACACAAGGACACTGGGACACTGAGACACAAGGACACTGGGACACTGGGACACTGAGACACAAGGACACTGAGACACTGAGACACTGAGACACAGAGACACTAGGACACTGGGACACTGGGACACTGAGACACAAGGACACTGGGACACTGGGACACTGAGACACAAGGACACTGGGACACTGGGACACTGAGACACATGGACACTGGGACACTGGGACACTGAGACACTGAGACACTGAGACACAAGGACACTGAGACACTGAGACACAAGGACACTGGGACACTGGGACACTGAGACACTGAGACACTGAGACACAAGGACACTGAGACACTGAGACACAAGGACACTGGGACACTGGGACACTGAGACACAAGGACACTGAGACACTGGGACACTGAGACACTGAGACACAGAGACACGAGGACACTGGGACACTGAGACACAAGGACACTGGGACACTGAGGCACTGGGACATTAGGACACTGGGACACTGAGACACAAGGACACTGGGACACTGGGACACTGAGACACAAGGACACTGAGACACTGGGACACTGAGACAATGAGACACTGAGACACAGAGACACTGAGACACAGAGACACTAGGACACTGGGACACTGAGACACAAGGACACTGGGACACTGAGACACTAAGACACAGAGACACTAGGACACTGCGACACTGAGACACAAGGACACTGGGACACTGAGACACAAGGACACTGGGACACTGGGACACTGAGACACAAGGACACTGAGACACTGAGACACTGAGACACAGAGACACTAGGACACTGGGACACTGGGACACTGAGACACAAGGACACTGAGACACTGGGACACTGAGACACTGAGACACTGAGACACAGAGACACTAGGACACTGGGACACTGAGACACAAGGACACTGGGGCACTGAGACACAAGGACACTGGGACACTGAGACACTGGGACGCTAGGACACTGGGACACTGGGACACTGAGACACAAGGACACTGGGACACTGGGACACTGAGACACTAGGACACTGGGCCACTGAGACACTGAGACACTGAGACACAAGGACACTGGGACACTGGGACACTGAGACACAAGGACACTGGGACACTGGGACACTGAGACACAGAGACACAAGGACACTGGGACACTGAGACACTGAGACACAGAGACACATGGACACTGAGACACTGAGACACAAGGACACTGGGACACTGGGACACTGAGACACAGAGACACTAGGACACTGGGACACTGGGACACTGAGACACAAGGACACTGAGACACTGGGACACTGAGACACTGAGACACAGAGACACTAGGACACTGGGACACTGAGACACAAGGACATTGGGACACTGAGACACTGGGACATTAGGACACTGGGACACAAGGACACTGGGACACTGGGACACTGAGACACAAGGACACTGAGACACTGGGACACTGAGACAATGAGACACTGTGACACAGAGACACTGAGACACAGAGACACTAGGACACTGGGACACTGAGACACAAGGACACTGGGACACTGAGACACTGAGACACAGAGACACTAGGACACTGCGACACTGAGACACAAGGACACTGGGACACTGAGATACACGGACACTGGGACACTGCGACACTGAGACACAAGGACACTGAGACACTGAGACACTGAGACACAGAGACACTAGGACACTGGGACACTGGGACACTGAGACACAAGGACACTGAGACACTGGGACACTGAGACACAGAGACACTGAGACACAGAGACACTAGGACACTGGGACACTGAGACATAAGGACACTGGGACACTGAGACACTGAGACACAGAGACACTAGGACACTGCGACACTGAGACACAAGGACACTGGGACACTGAGACACAAGGACACTGGGACACTGGGACACTGAGACACAAGGACACTGAGACACTGAGACACTGAGACACAGAGACACTAGGACACTGGGACACTGGGACACTGAGACACAAGGACACTGAGACACTGGGACACTGAGACACTGAGACACTGAGACACAGAGACACTAGGACACTGGGACACTGAGACACAAGGACACTGGGACACTGAGACACAAGGACACTGGGACACTGAGACACTGGGACGCTAGGACACTGGGACACTGAGACACAAGGACACTGGGACACTGGGACACTGAGACACTGAGACACAGAGACACTGAGACACAGAGACACTAGGACACTGGGACACTGAGACACAAGGACACTGGGACACTGAGACACAAGAACACTGGGACACTGGGACACAGAGACACTGAGACACTGAGACACAGAGACACTAGGACACTGGGACACTGAGACACAAGGACACTGGGACACTGAGACACTGAGACACAGAGACACTAGGACACTGCGACACTGTGGCACAAGGACACTGGGACACTGAGACACAAGGACACTGGGACAATGAGACACTGAGACACAAGGACACTGGGACACTGAGACACTGAGACACTGAGACACTAGGACACTGGGGCACTGAGACACAAGGACATTGGGACACTGAGACACTGAGACACAGAGACACTAGGACACTGCGACACTGAGACACAAGGACACTGGGACACTGAGACACAAGGACACTGGGACACTGGGACACTGAGACACAAGGACACTGAGACACTGAGACACTGAGACACAGAGACACTAGGACACTGGGACACTGGGACACTGAGACACAAGGACACTGGGACACTGGGACACTGAGACACAAGGACACTGGGACACTGGGACACTGAGACACATGGACACTGGGACACTGGGACACTGAGACACTGAGACACTGAGACACAAGGACACTGAGACACTGAGACACAAGGACACTGGGACACTGGGACACTGAGACACATGGACACTGGGACACTGGGACACTGAGACACTGAGACACAAGGACACTGGGACACTGGGACACTGAGACACTGAGACACAGATACATTAGGACACTGGGACATTGAGACACAGAGACACAAGGACACTGAGACACTGAGACACAAGGACACTGGGACACTGGGACACTGAGGCACAGGGACACTGGGACACTGGGACACTGAGACACTGAGACACTGAGACACAGAGACACTAGGACACTGGGACACTGAGACACAAGGACATTGGGACACTGAGACACTGAGACACAGAGACACTAGGACACTGGGAAACTGAGACACTGAGACACAGAGACACAAGGACACTGAGACACTGAGACACAAGGACACTGGGACACTGAGACACAAGGACACTGGGACATTGGGACACTGAGACACAGAGACACTCGGACACTGGGACACTGAGACACAGAGACACAAGGACACTGAGACACTGAGACACAAGGACACTGGGACACTGGGACACTGAGGCACAGGGACACTGGGACACTGGGACACTGAGACACTGAGACACTGAGACACAGAGACACTAGGACACTGGGACACTGGGACACTGAGACACTGAGACACTGAGACACTGAGACACTGAGACACAAGGACACTGGGACACTGGGACACTGAGACACAAGGACACTGGGACACTGAGACACTGAGACACTGAGACACTAGGACACTGGGACACTGAGACACAAGGACATTGGGACACTGAGACACTGAGACACAGAGACACTAGGACACTGGGAAACTGAGACACTGAGACACAGAGACACAAGGACACTGAGACACTGAGACACAAGGACACTGGGACACTGAGACACAAGGACACTGGGACATTGGGACACTGAGACACAGAGACACTAGGACACTGGGACACTGAGACACAGAGACACAGAGACACAAGGACACTGAGACACTGAGACACAAGGACACTGGGACACTGGGACACTGAGGCACAGGGACACTGGGACACTGGGACACTGAGACACTGAGACACTGAGACACTGAGACACAGAGACACTAGGACACTGGGACACTGAGACACTGAGACACTGAGACACAAGGACACTGGGACACTGGGACACTGAGACACAAGGACACTGGGACACTGGGACACTGAGACACAGAGACACTAGGACACTGGGACACTGAGACACAAGGACACTGGGACACTGGGACACTGAGGCACAGGGACACTGGGACACTGGGACACTGGGACACTGAGACACTGAGACACTGAGACACAGAGACACTAGGACACTGGGACACTGAGACACTGAGACACTGAGACACTGAGACACAAGGACACTGGGACACTGAGACACAAGGACACTGGGACACTGGGACACTGAGACACAGAGACACTAGGACACTGGAACACTGAGACACAGAGACACAAGGACACTGAGACACTGAGACACAAGGACACTGGGACACTGAGGCACAGGGACACTGGGACACTAGGACACTGGGACACTGGGACACTGAGACACTGAGACACTGAGACACTGAGACACAAGGACACTGGGACACTGGGACACTGGGACACTGAGACACTGAGACACTGAGACACAGAGACACTAGGACACTGGGACACTGAGACACTGAGACACTGAGACACTGAGACACAAGGACACTGGGACACTGGGACACTGAGACACAAGGACACTGGGACACTGGGACACTGAGACACAGAGACACTAGGACACTGGGACACTGAGACACAGAGACACAAGGACACTGAGACACTGAGACACAAGGACACTGGGACACTGGGACACTGAGACACAAGGACACTGAGACACAAGGACACTGGGACACTGGGACACTGAGACACTGAGACACTGGGACACTGAGACACTGAGACACAGAGACACAAGGACACTGAGACACTGAGACAGAAGGACACTGGGACACTGGGACACTGAGACGCAAGGACACTGGGACACTGGGACACTGAGACACTGAGACACTGAGACACAGAGCCACTAGGACACTGGGACACTGAGACACTGAGACACTGAGACACAAGGACACTGGGACACTGGGACACTGAGACACAAGGACACTGGGACACTGGGACACTGAGACACAGAGACACTAGGACACTGGGACACTGAGACACTGAGACACAGAGACACAAGGACACTGAGACACTGAGACACAAGGACACTGGGACACTGGGACACTGAGACACTGAGACACTGAGACACAGAGACACTAGGACACTGAGACACTGAGACACAAGGACACTGGGACACTGGGACACTGAGACACAAGGACACTGAGACACAAGGACACTGGGACACTGGGACACTGAGACACTGAGACACTGGGACACTGAGACACAGAGACACAAGGACACTGAGACACTGAGACAGAAGGACACTGGGACACTGGGACACTGAGACACAAGGACACTGGGACACTGGGACACTGAGACACTGAGACACTGAGACACAGAGACACTAGGACACTGGGACACTGAGACACTGAGACACTGAGACACAAGGACACTGGGACACTGGGACACTGAGACACAAGGACACTGGGACACTGGGACACTGAGACACAGAGACACTAGGACACTGGGACACTGGGACACTGAGACACAGAGACACAAGGACACTGAGACACTGAGACACAAGGACACTGGGACACTGGGACACTGAGACACAGAGACACTAGGACACTGGGACACTGGGACACTGAGACACAAGGACACTGCGACCCTGGGACACTGAGACACTGAGACACAGAGACACTAGGACACTGGGACACTGAGACACACGGACACTGGGACACTGGGGCACTGAGACACAAGGACACTGAGACACTGAGACACTGAGACACAGAGACACTAGGACACCGGGACACCCGGACACTGAGACACAAGGACACTGAGACACTGGGACACTGAGACACTGAGACACAGAGACACGAGGACACTGGGACACTGAGACACAAGGACACTGGGACACTGAGGCACTGGGACATTAGGACACTGGGACACTGAGACACAAGGACACTGGGACACTGGGACACTGAGACACAAGGACACTGAGACACTGGGACACTGAGACAATGAGACACTGAGACACAGAGACACTGAGACACAGAGACACTAGGACACTGGGACACTGAGACACAGAGACACAGAGACACAAGGACACTGAGACACTGAGACACAAGGACACTGGGACACTGGGACACTGAGGCACAGGGACACTGGGACACTGGGACACTGAGACACTGAGACACTGAGACACAGAGACACTAGGACACTGGGACACTGAGACACTGAGATACTGAGACACAAGGACACTGGGACACTGGGACACTGAGACACAAGGACACTGGGACACTGGGACACTGAGACACAGAGACACTAGGACACTGGGACACTGAGACACAAGGACACTGGGACACTGGGACACTGAGGCACAGGGACACTGGGACACTGGGACACTGAGACACTGAGACACTGAGACACAGAGACACTAGGACACTGGGACACTGGGACACTGAGACACTGAGACACTGAGACACTGAGACACAAGGACACTGGGACACTGGGACACTGGGACACTGAGACACTGAGACACTGAGACACAGAGACACTAGGACACTGGGACACTGAGACACTGAGACACTGAGACACTGAGACACAAGGACACTGGGACACTGAGACACAAGGACACTGGGACACTGGGACACTGAGACACAGAGACACTAGGACACTGGAACACTGAGACACAGAGACACAAGGACACTGAGACACTGAGACACAAGGACACTGGGACACTGAGGCACAGGGACACTGGTACACTAGGACACTGGGACACTGGGACACTGAGACACTGAGACACTGAGACACTGAGACACAAGGACACTGGGACACTGGGACACTGGGACACTGGGACACTGAGACACTGAGACACTGAGACACAGAGACACTAGGACACTGGGACACTGAGACACTGAGACACTGAGACACTGAGACACAAGGACACTGGGACACTGGGACACTGAGACACAAGGACACTGGGACACTGGGACACTGAGACACAGAGACACTAGGACACTGGGACACTGAGACACAGAGACACAAGGACACTGAGACACTGAGACACAAGGACACTGGGACACTGGGACACTGAGACACAAGGACACTGAGACACAAGGACACTGGGACACTGGGACACTGAGACACTGAGACACTGGGACACTGAGACACTGAGACACAGAGACACAAGGACACTGAGACACTGAGACAGAAGGACACTGGGACACTGAGACGCAAGGACACTGGGACACTGGGACACTGAGACACTGAGACACTGAGACACAGAGCCACTAGGACACTGGGACACTGAGACACTGAGACACTGAGACACAAGGACACTGGGACACTGGGACACTGAGACACAAGGACACTGGGACACTGGGACACTGAGACACAGAGACACTAGGACACTGGGACACTGAGACACTGAGACACAGAGACACAAGGACACTGAGACACTGAGACACAAGGACACTGGGACACTGGGACACTGAGACACTGAGACACTGAGACACAGAGACACTAGGACACTGAGACACTGAGACACACGGACACTGGGACACTGGGACACTGAGACACAAGGACACTGAGACACAAGGACACTGGGACACTGGGACACTGAGACACTGAGACACTGGGACACTGAGACACAGAGACACAAGGACACTGAGACACTGAGACAGAAGGACACTGGGACACTGGGACACTGAGACACAAGGACACTGGGACACTGGGACACTGAGACACTGAGACACTGAGACACAGAGACACTAGGACACTGGGACACTGAGACACTGAGACACTGAGACACAAGGACACTGGGACACTGGGACACTGAGACACAAGGACACTGGGACACTGGGACACTGAGACACAGAGACACTAGGACACTGGGACACTGGGACACTGAGACACAGAGACACAAGGACACTGAGACACTGAGACACAAGGACACTGGGACACTGGGACACTGAGACACAGAGACACTAGGACACTGGGACACTGGGACACTGAGACACAAGGACACTGCGACCCTGGGACACTGAGACACTGAGACACAGAGACACTAGGACACTGGGACACTGAGACACAAGGACACTGGGACACTGAGACACTGGGACATTAGGACACTGGGACACAAGGACACTGGGACACTGGGACACTGAGACACAAGGACACTGAGACACTGGGACACTGAGACAATGAGACACTGAGACACAGAGACACTGAGACACAGAGACACTAGGACACTGGGACACTGAGACACAAGGACACTGGGACACTGAGACACTGAGACACAGAGACACTAGGACACTGCGACACTGAGACACAAGGACACTGGGACACTGAGACACACGGACACTGGGACACTGGGGCACTGAGACACAAGGACACTGAGACACTGAGACACTGAGACACAGAGACACTAGGACACCGGGACACCCGGACACTGAGACACAAGGACACTGAGACACTGGGACACTGAGACACTGAGACACAGAGACACGAGGACACTGGGACACTGAGACACAAGGACACTGGGACACTGAGGCACTGGGACATTAGGACACTGGGACACTGAGACACAAGGACACTGGGACACTGGGACACTGAGACACAAGGACACTGAGACACTGGGACACTGAGACAATGAGACACTGAGACACAGAGACACTGAGACACAGAGACACTAGGACACTGGGACACTGAGACACAAGGACACTGGGACACTGAGACACTGAGACACAGAGACACTAGGACACTGCGACACTGAGACACAAGGACACTGGGACACTGAGACACAAGGACACTGGGACACTGGGACACTGAGACACAAGGACACTGAGACACTGAGACACTGAGACACAGAGACACTAGGACACTGGGACACTGGGACACTGAGACACAAGGACACTGAGACACTGGGACACTGAGACACTGAGACACTGAGACACAGAGACACTAGGACACTGGGACACTGAGACACAAGGACACTGGGGCACTGAGACACAAGGACACTGGGACACTGAGACACTGGGACGCTAGGACACTGGGACACTGGGACACTGAGACACAAGGACACTGGGACACTGGGACACTGAGACACTAGGACACTGGGCCACTGAGACACTGAGACACTGAGACACTGAGACACAAGGACACTGGGACACTGGGACACTGAGACACAAGGACACTGGGACACTGGGACACTGAGACACAGAGACACAAGGACACTGGGACACTGAGACACTGAGACACAGAGACACAAGGACACTGAGACACTGAGACACAAGGACACTGGGACACTGGGACACTGAGACACAGAGACACTAGGACACTGGGACACTGGGACACTGAGACACAAGGACACTGAGACACTGGGACACTGAGACACTGAGACACAGAGACACTAGGACACTGGGACACTGAGACACAAGGACACTGGGACACTGAGACACTGGGACATTAGGACACTGGGACACAAGGACACTGGGACACTGGGACACTGAGACACAAGGACACTGAGACACTGGGACACTGAGACAATGAGACACTGTGACACAGAGACACTGAGACACAGAGACACTAGGACACTGGGACACTGAGACACAAGGACACTGGGACACTGAGACACTGAGACACAGAGACACTAGGACACTGCGACACTGAGACACAAGGACACTGGGACACTGAGATACACGGACACTGGGACACTGCGACACTGAGACACAAGGACACTGAGACACTGAGACACTGAGACACTGAGACACAGAGACACTAGGACACTGGGACACTGGGACACTGAGACACAAGGACACTGAGACACTGGGACACTGAGACAATGAGACACTGAGACACAGAGACACTGAGACACAGAGACACTAGGACACTGGGACACTGAGACATAAGGACACTGGGACACTGAGACACTGAGACACAGAGACACTAGGACACTGCGACACTGAGACACAAGGACACTGGGACACTGAGACACAAGGACACTGGGACACTGGGACACTGAGACACAAGGACACTGAGACACTGAGACACTGAGACACAGAGACACTAGGACACTGGGACACTGAGACACAAGGACACTGGGACACTGAGACACTGAGACACAGAGACACTAGGACACTGCGACACTGTGGCACAAGGACACTGGGACACTGAGACACAAGGACACTGGGACAATGAGACACTGAGACACAAGGACACTGGGACACTGAGACACTGAGACACTGAGACACTAGGACACTGGGGCACTGAGACACAAGGACATTGGGACACTGAGACACTGAGACACAGAGACACTAGGACACTGCGACACTGAGACACAAGGACACTGGGACACTGAGACACAAGGACACTGGGACACTGGGACACTGAGACACAAGGACACTGAGACACTGAGACACTGAGACACAGAGACACTAGGACACTGGGACACTGGGACACTGAGACACAAGGACACTGAGACACTGGGACACTGAGACACTGAGACACTGAGACACAGAGACACTAGGACACTGGGACACTGAGACACAAGGAGACTGGGACACTGAGACACAAGGACACTGGGACACTGAGACACTGGGACGCTAGGACACTGGGACACTGAGACACAAGGACACTGGGACACTGGGACACTGAGACACTGAGACACAGAGACACTGAGACACAGAGACACTAGGACACTGGGACACTGAGACACTGAGACACTGAGACACAAGGACACTGGGACACTGGGACACTGAGACACAAGGACACTGGGACACTGGGACACTGAGACACAGAGACACTAGGACACTGGGACACTGAGACACAGAGACACAAGGACACTGAGACACTGAGACACAAGGACACTGGGACACTGGGACACTGAGACACAAGGACACTGAGACACAAGGACACTGGGACACTGAGACACTGAGACACTGGGACACTGAGACACTGAGACACAGAGACACAAGGACACTGAGACACTGAGACAGAAGGACACTGGGACACTGGGACACTGAGACACAAGGACACTGGGACACTGGGACACTGAGACACTGAGACACTGAGACACAGAGACACTAGGACACTGGGACACTGAGACACTGAGACACTGAGACACAGGGACACTGCGACACTGGGACACTGAGACACAAGGACACTGGGACACTGGGACACTGAGACACAGAGACACTAGGACACTGGGACACTGAGACACTGAGACACAGAGACACAAGGACACTGAGACACTGGGACACTGAGACAATGAGACACTGAGACACAGAGACACTGAGACACAGAGACACTAGGACACTGGGACACTGAGACACAAGGACACTGGGACACTGAGACACTGAGACACAGAGACACTAGGACACTGCAACACTGAGACACAAGGACACTGGGACACTGAGACACACGGACACTGGGACACTGGGGCACTGAGACACAAGGACACTGAGACACTGAGACACTGAGACACAGAGACACTAGGACACCGGGACACCCGGACACTGAGACACAAGGACACTGAGACACTGGGACACTGAGACACTGAGACACAGAGACACGAGGACACTGGGACACTGAGACACAAGGACACTGGGACACTGAGGCACTGGGACATTAGGACACTGGGACACTGAGACACAAGGACACTGGGACACTGGGACACTGAGACACAAGGACACTGAGACACTGGGACACTGAGACAATGAGACACTGAGACACAGAGACACTGAGACACAGAGACACTAGGACACTGGGACACTGAGACACAAGGACACTGGGACACTGAGACACTGAGACACAGAGACACTAGGACACTGCGACACTGAGACACAAGGACACTGGGACACTGAGACACAAGGACACTGGGACACTGGGACACTGAGACACAAGGACACTGAGACACTGAGACACTGAGACACAGAGACACTAGGACACTGGGACACTGGGACACTGAGACACAAGGACACTGAGACACTGGGACACTGAGACACTGAGACACTGAGACACAGAGACACTAGGACACTGGGACACTGAGACACACGGACACTGGGGCACTGAGACACAAGGACACTGGGACACTGAGACACTGGGACGCTAGGACACTGGGACACTGGGACACTGAGACACAAGGACACTGGGACACTGGGACACTGAGACACTAGGACACTGGGCCACTGAGACACTGAGACACTGAGACACTGAGACACAAGGACACTGGGACACTGGGACACTGGGACACTGGGACACTGAGGCACTGGGACATTAGGACACTGGGACACTGAGACACAAGGACACTGGGACACTGGGACACTGAGACACAAGGACACTGAGACACTGGGACACTGAGACAATGAGACACTGAGACACAGAGACACTGAGACACAGAGACACTAGGACACTGGGACACTGAGACACAAGGACACTGGGACACTGAGACACTGAGACACAGAGACACTAGGACACTGCGACACTGAGACACAAGGACACTGGGACACTGAGACACAAGGACACTGGGACACTGGGACACTGAGACACAAGGACACTGAGACACTGAGACACTGAGACACAGAGACACTAGGACACTGGGACACTGAGACACTGAGACACAAGGACACTGAGACACTGGGACACTGAGACACTGAGACACTGAGACACAGAGACACTAGGACACTGGGACACTGAGACACAAGGACACTGGGGCACTGAGACACAAGGACACTGGGACACTGAGACACTGGGACGCTAGGACACTGGGACACTGGGACACTGAGACACAAGGACACTGGGACACTGGGACACTGAGACACTAGGACACTGGGCCACTGAGACACTGAGACACTGAGACACTGAGACACAAGGACACTGGGACACTGGGACACTGAGACACAAGGACACTGGGACACTGGGACACTGAGACACAGAGACACAAGGACACTGGGACACTGAGACACTGAGACACAGAGACACAAGGACACTGAGACACTGAGACACAAGGACACTGGGACACTGGGACACTGAGACACAGAGACACTAGGACACTGGGACACTGGGACACTGAGACACAAGGACACTGAGACACTGGGACACTGAGACACTGAGACACAGAGACACTAGGACACTGGGACACTGAGACACAAGGACACTGGGACACTGAGACACTGGGACATTAGGACACTGGGACACAAGGACACTGGGACACTGGGACACTGAGACACAAGGACACTGAGACACTGGGACACTGAGACAATGAGACACTGTGACACAGAGACACTGAGACACAGAGACACTAGGACACTGGGACACTGAGACACAAGGACACTGGGACACTGAGACACTGAGACACAGAGACACTAGGACACTGCGACACTGAGACACAAGGACACTGGGACACTGAGATACACGGACACTGGGACACTGCGATACTGAGACACAAGGACACTGAGACACTGAGACACTGAGACACTGAGACACAGAGACACTAGGACACTGGGACACTGGGACACTGAGACACAAGGACACTGAGACACTGGGACACTGAGACAATGAGACACTGAGACACAGAGACACTGAGACACAGAGACACTAGGACACTGGGACACTGAGACATAAGGACACTGGGACACTGAGACACTGAGACACAGAGACACTAGGACACTGCGACACTGAGACACAAGGACACTGGGACACTGAGACACAAGGACACTGGGACACTGGGACACTGAGACACAAGGACACTGAGACACTGAGACACTGAGACACAGAGACACTAGGACACTGGGACACTGAGACACAAGGACACTGGGACACTGAGACACTGAGACACAGAGACACTAGGACACTGCGACACTGTGGCACAAGGACACTGGGACACTGAGACACAAGGACACTGGGACAATGAGACACTGAGACACAAGGACACTGGGACACTGAGACACTGAGACACTGAGACACTAGGACACTGGGGCACTGAGACACAAGGACATTGGGACACTGAGACACTGAGACACAGAGACACTAGGACACTGCGACACTGAGACACAAGGACACTGGGACACTGAGACACAAGGACACTGGGACACTGGGACACTGAGACACAAGGACACTGAGACACTGAGACACTGAGACACAGAGACACTAGGACACTGGGACACTGGGACACTGAGACACAAGGACACTGAGACACTGGGACACTGAGACACTGAGACACTGAGACACAGAGACACTAGGACACTGGGACACTGAGACACAAGGAGACTGGGACACTGAGACACAAGGACACTGGGACACTGAGACACTGGGACGCTAGGACACTGGGACACTGAGACACAAGGACACTGGGACACTGGGACACTGAGACACTGAGACACAGAGACACTGAGACACAGAGACACTAGGACACTGGGACACTGAGACACAAGGACACTGGGACACTGAGACACAAGGACACTGGGACACTGGGACACTGAGACACTGAGACACTGAGACACAGAGACACTAGGACACTGGGACACTGAGACACAAGGACACTGGGACACTGAGACACTGAGACACAGAGACACTAGGACACTGCGACACTGAGACACAAGGACACTGGAACACTGAGACACAAGGACACTGGGACAATGAGACACTGAGACACAAGGACAATGGGATACTGAGACACTGAGACACTGAGACACGAGGACACTGGGACACTGAGACACAAGGACATTGGGACACTGAGACACTGAGACACAGAGACACTAGGACACTGAGACACTGAGACACAGAGACACTAGGACACTGCGACACTGAGACACAAGGACACTGGGACAATGAGACACAAGGACACTGGGACACTGGGACACTGAGACACAGAGACAATAGGACACTGGGACACTGATACACTGAGACACAGAGACACAGAGACACAAGGACACTGAGACACTGAGACACAGGGACACTGGGACACTGGGACACTGAGACACATGGACACTGGGACACTGGGACACTGAGACACTGAGACACTGAGACACTGAGACACAGAGACACTGAGACACTGAGACACTGAGACACTGAGACACAGAGACACAAGGACACTGAAACATAGAGACACTGAGACACAGAGACAATAGGACACTGGGACACTGATACACTGAGACACAGAGACACAGAGACACAAGGACACTGGGACACTGAGACACTGAGACACAGAGACACAAGGACACTGAGACACTGAGACACAAGGACACTGGGACACTGGGACACTGAGGCACTGAGACACTGAGACACAGAGACACTAGGACACTGGGACACTGAGACACTGAGACACTAGGACACTGGGACACTGAGACACTGAGACACTGAGACACTGAGACACAGGGACACTGGGACACTGGGACACTGAGACACAAGGACACTGGGACACTGGGACACTGAGGCACAGGGACACTGGGACACTGGGACACTGAGACACTGAGACACTGAGACACAGAGACACTAGGACACTGGGACACTGAGACACTGAGACACTGAGACACAAGGACACTGGGACACTGGGACACTGAGACACAAGGACACTGGGACACTGGGACACTGAGACACAGAGACACTAGGACACTGGGACACTGAGACACTGAGACACAGAGACACAAGGACACTGAGACACTGAGACACAAGGACACTGGGACACTGGGACACTGAGACACAAGGACACTGAGACACAAGGACACTGGGACACTGAGACACTGAGACACTGGGACACTGAGACACTGAGACACAGAGACACAAGGACACTGAGACACTGAGACAGAAGGACACTGGGACACTGGGACACTGAGACACAAGGACACTGGGACACTGGGACACTGAGACACTGAGACACTGAGACACAGAGACACTAGGACACTGGGACACTGAGACACTGAGACACTGAGACACTGAGACACAGGGACACTGCGACACTGGGACACTGAGACACAAGGACACTGGGACACTGGGACACTGAGACACAGAGACACTAGGACACTGGGACACTGAGACACTGAGACACAGAGACACAAGGACACTGAGACACTGAGACACAAGGACACTGGGACACTGGGACACTGAGACACAGAGACACTAGGACACTGGGACACTGGGACACTGAGACACAAGGACACTGAGACACTGGGACACTGAGGCACTGAGACACAGAGACACTAGGACACTGGGACACTGAGACACAAGGACACTGGGACACTGAGACACTGGGACATTAGGACACTGGGACACAAGGACACTGGGACACTGGGACACTGAGACACAAGGACACTGAGACACTGGGACACTGAGACAATGAGACACTGAGACACAGAGACACTGAGACACAGAGACACTAGGACACTGGGACACTGAGACACAAGGACACTGGGACACTGAGACACTGAGACACAGAGACACTAGGACACTGCGACACTGAGACACAAGGACACTGGGACACTGAGACACACGGACACTGGGACACTGGGGCACTGAGACACAAGGACACTGAAACACTGAGACACTGAGACACAGATACACTAGGACACTGGGACACTGGGACACAAGGACACTGAGACACTGGGACACTGAGACACTGAGACACAGAGACACGAGGACACTGGGACACTGAGACACAAGGACACTGGGACACTGAGACACTGGGACATTAGGACACTGGGACACTGAGACACAAGGACACTGGGACACTGGGACACTGAGACACAAGGACACTGAGACACTGGGACACTGAGACAATGAGACACTGAGACACAGAGGCACTGAGACACAGAGACACTAGGACACTGGGACACTGAGACACAAGGACACTGGGACACTGAGACACAGAGACACTAGGACACTGCGACACTGAGACACAAGGACACTGGGACACTGAGACACAAGGACACTGGGACACTGGGACACTGAGACACAAGGACACTGAGACACTGAGACACTGAGACACAGAGACACTAGGACACTGGGACACTGGGACACTGAGACACAAGGACACTGAGACACTGGGACACTGAGACACTGAGACACAGAGACACTAGGACACTGGGACACTGAGACACAAGGACACTGGGACACTGAGACAAAAGGACACTGGGACACTGAGACACTGGGACGCTAGGACACTGGGACACTGGGACACTGAGACCCAAGGACACTGGGACACTGAGACACAGAGACACTAGGACACTGCGACACTGAGACACAAGGACACTGGGACACTGAGACACAAGGACACTGGGACACTGGGACACTGAGACACAAAGACACTGGGACACTGAGACACTAGGACACTGGGACACTGGGACACTGAGACACAAGGACACTGAGACACTGAGACACTGAGACACAGAGACACTAGGACACTGGGACACTGGGACACTGAGACACAAGGACACTGAGACACTGGGACACTGAGACACTGAGACACTGAGACACAGAGACACTAGGACACTGGGACACTGGGACACTGAGACACAAGGACACTGGGACACTGAGACACAAGGACACTGGGACACTGAGACACTGGGACGCTAGGACACTGGGACACTGGGACACTGAGACACAAGGACACTGGGACACTGGGACACTGAGACACTGAGACACTGAGGCACAGAGACACTAGGACACTGGGCCACTGAGACACTGAGACACTGAGACACAAGGACACTGGGACACTGGGACACTGAGACACAAGGACACTGGGACACTGGGACACTGAGACACTGAGACACAGAGACACTAGGACACTGGGCCACTGAGACACTGAGACACTGAGACACAAGGACACTGGGACACTGGGACACTGAGACACAAGGACACTGGGACACTGGGACACTGAGACACAGAGACACTAGGACACTGGGACACTGAGACACTGAGACACAGAGACACAAGGACACTGAGACACTGAGACACAAGGACACTGGGACACTGGGACGCTAGGACACTGGGACAGTGGGACACTGAGACACAAGGACACTGGGACACTGGGACACTGAGACACTGAGACACAGAGACACTAGGACACTGGGCCACTGAGACACTGAGACACTGAGACACTAAGACACAAGGACACTGGGACACTGGGACACTGAGACACAAGGACACTGGGACACTGGGACACTGAGACACAGAGACACTAGGACACTGGGACACTGAGACACTGAGACACAAGGACACTGAGACACTGAGACACAAGGACACAGGGACACAAGGACACTGAGACACTGAGACACAAGGACACTGGGACACTGGGACACTGAGACACAGAGACACTAGGACACTGGGACACTGGGACACTGAGACACAAGGACACTGAGACACTGGGACACTGAGACACTGAGACACAGAGACACTAGGACACTGGGACACTGAGACACAAGAACACTGGGACACTGAGACACTGGGACATTAGGACACTGGGACACAAGGACACTGGGACACTGGGACACTGAGTCACAAGGACACTGAGACACAGGGACACTGAGACAATGAGACACTGAGACACAGAGACACTGAGACACAGAGACACTAGGACACTGGGACACTGAGACACAAGGACACTGGGACACTGAGACACTGAGACACAGAGACACTAGGACACTGCGACACTGAGACACAAGGACACTGGGACACTGAGACACACGGACACTGGGACACTGGGACACTGAGACACAAGGACACTGAGACACTGAGACACTGAGACACTGAGACACAGAGACACTAGGACACTGGGACACTGGGACACTGAGACACAAGGACACAGAGACACTAGGACACTGCGACACTGAGACACAAGGACACTGGGACACTGAGACACACGGACACTGGGACACTGGGACACTGAGACACAAGGACACTGAGACACTGAGACACTGAGACACTGAGACACTGAGACACAGAGACACTAGGACACTGGGACACTGGGACACTGAGACACAAGGACACTGAGACACTGGGACACTGAGACACTGAGACACAGGGACACGAGGACACTGGGACACTGAGACACAAGGACACTGGGACACTGAGACACTGGGACATTAGGACACTGGGACACTGAGACACAAGGACACTGGGACACTGGGACACTGAGACACAAGGACACTGAGACACTGGGACACTGAGACACAAGGACACTGGGACACTGAGACACTGAGACACAGAGACACTAGGACACTGCGACACTGAGACACAAGGACACTGGGACACTGAGACACAAGGACACTGGGACACTGGGACACTGAGACACAAGGACACTGAGACACTGAGACACTGAGACACAGAGACACTAGGACACTGGGACACTGGGACACTGAGACACAAGGACACTGAGACACTGGGACACTGAGACACTGAGACACTGAGACACAGAGACACTAGGACACTGGGACACTGAGACACAAGGACACTGGGACACTGAGACACAAGGACACTGGGACACTGAGACACAAGGACACTGGGACACTGGGACACTGAGACACAAGGACACTGAGACACTGAGACACTGAGACACAGAGACACTAGGACACTGGGACACTGGGACACTGAGACACAAGGACACTGAGACACTGGGACACTGAGACACTGAGACACAGAGACACTAGGACACTGGGACACTGAGACACAAGGACACTGGGACACTGAGACACAAGGACACTGGGACACTGAGACACTGGGACGCTAGGACAATGGGACACTGAGACACAAGGACACTGGGACACTGGGACACTGAGACACTGAGACACAGAGACACTGAGACACAGAGACACTAGGACACTGGGACACTGAGACACAAGGACACTGGGACACTGAGACACAAGGACACTGGGACACTGGGACACTGAGACACTGAGACACAGAGACACTAGGACACTGGGACACTGAGACACAAGGACACTGGGACACTGAGACACTGAGACACAGAGACACTAGGACACTGCGACACTGAGACACAAGGACACTGGGACACTGAGACACAAGGACACTGGGACAATGAGACACTGAGACACAAGGACAATGGGATACTGAGACACTGAGACACTGAGACACTAGGACACTGGGACACTGAGACACAAGGACATTGGGACACTGACACACTGAGACACAGAGACACTAGGACACTGGGACACTGAGACACTGAGACACAGAGACACTAGGACACTGCGACACTGAGACACAAGGACACTGGGACACTGAGACACAAGGACACTGGGACACTGGGGCACTGAGACACAAGGACACTGAGACACTGAGACACTGAGACACAGAGACACTAGGACACTGGGACACTGGGACACTGAGACACAAGGACACTGAGACACTGGGACACTGAGACACTGAGACACAGAGACACTAGGACACTGGGACACTGAGACACAAGGACACTGGGACACTGAGACACTGGGACATTAGGGCACTGGGACACTGAGACACAAGGACACTGGGACACTGGGACACTGAGACACAAGGACACTGAGACACTGGGACACTGAGACAATGAGACACTGAGACACAGAGACACTGAGACACAGAGACACTAGGACACTGGGACACTGAGACACAAGGACACTGGGACACTGAGACACTGAGACACAGAGACACTAGGACACTGCGACACTGAGACACAAGGACACTGGGACACTGAGACACAAGGACACTGGGACACTGAGACACAAGGACACTGAGACACTGAGACACAGAGACACTAGGACACTGGGACACTGGGACACTGAGACACAAGGACACTGAGACACTGAGACACTAGGACACTGGGACACTGAGACACAAGGGCACTGGGACACTGAGACACAAGGACACTGGGACACTGGGACACTGAGACACAAGGACACTGAGACACTGGGACACTGAGACACTGAGACACTGAGACACTGAGACACAGAGACACTAGGACACTGGGACACTGAGACACAAGGACACTGGGACACTGAGACACTGGGACATTAGGGCACTGGGACACTGAGACACAAGGACACTGGGACACTGGGACACTGAGACACAAGGACACTGAGACACTGGGACACTGAGACAATGAGACACTGAGACACAGAGACACAGAGACACTAGGACACTGGGACACTGAGACACAAGGACACTGGGACACTGAGACACTGAGACACAGAGACACTAGGACACTGCGACACTGAGACACAAGGACACTGGGACACTGAGACACAAGGACACTGGGACACTGAGACACAAGGACACTGAGACACTGAGACACTGAGACACAGAGACACTAGGACACTGGGACACTGGGACACTGAGACACAAGGACACTGGGACACTGAGACACTGAGACATTGAGACACTAGGACACTGGGACACTGAGACACAAGGGCACTGGGACACTGAGACACAAGGACACTGGGACACTGAGACACTGGGACACTAGGACACTGGGACACTGAGACACAAGGACACTGGGACACTGGGACACTGAGACACTGAGACACAGAGACACTGAGACACAGAGACACTAGGACACTGGGACACTGAGACACAAGGACACTGGGACACTGAGACACAAGGACATTGGGACACTGGGACACTGAGACACTGAGACACTAGGACACTGGGACACTGAGACACAAGGACACTGGGACACTGAGACACTGAGACACAGAAACACTAGGACACTGCGACCCTGAGACACAAGGACACTGGGACACTGAGACACAAGGACACTGGGACACTGGGACACTGAGACACAAGGACACTGGGACACTGGGACACTGAGACACAAGGACACTGAGACACTGAGACACAGAGACACTAGGACACTGGGACACTGGGACACTGAGACACAAGGACACTGAGAGACTGGGACACTGAGACACTGAGACACAGAGACACTAGGACACTGGGACACTGAGACACAAGGACACTGGGACACTGAGACACAAGGACACTGGGACACTGAGAAACTGGGACACTAGGACACTGGGACACTGAGACACAAGGACACTGGGACACTGGGACACTGAGACACTGAGACACAGAGACACTGAGACACAGAGACACTAGGACACTGGGACACTGAGACACAAGAACACTGGGACACTGAGACACAAGGGCACTGGGACACTGGGACACTGAGACACTGAGACACTGAGACACAGAGACACTAGGACACTGGGACACTGAGACACAAGGACACTGGGACACTGGGACACTGAGACACAAGGACACTGAGACACTCGGACACTGAGACAATGAGACACTGAGACACAGAGACACTAGGACAGTGGGACACTGAGACACAAGGACACAGGGACACTGAGACACTGAGACACTGAGACACAGAGACACTAGGACACTGGGACACTGAGACACTGAGACACTAGGACACTGGGACACTGAGACACTGAGACACTGAGACACAGAGACACAAGGGCACTGGGACACTGGGACACTGAGACACAGAGACACTAGGACACTGGGACACTGAGACACAAGGACACAGGGACACTGAGACACAAGGACACTGGGACACTGAGACACAAGGACACTGGGACACTGGGACACTGAGACAGTGAGGCACTGAGACACAGAGACACTAGGACACGAGGACACTGGGACACTGAGACACAAGGACACTGGGACACTGAGACACAAGGACACTGGGACACTGGAACACTGAGACAGTGAGACACTGAGACACAGAGACATTGAGATACTAGGACACTGGGACACTGAGACACAAGGACACTGGGACACTGGGACACTGAGACACAAGGACACTGAGACACTGGGACACTGAGACAATGAGACACTGAGACACAGAGGCACTGAGACACAGAGACACTAGGACACTGGGACACTGAGACACAAGGACACTGGGACACTGAGACACAGAGACACTAGGACACTGCGACACTGAGACACAAGGACACTGGGACACTGAGACACTGAGACACTGCGACACTGAGACACTGAGACACAGAGACACAAGGACACTGAGACACTGAGACAGAAGGACACTGGGACACTGGGACACTGAGACACAAGGACACTGGGACACTGGGACACTGAGACACTGAGACACTGAGACACAGAGACACTAGGACACTGGGACACTGAGACACTGAGACACTGAGACACTGAGACACAAGGACACTGCGACACTGGGACACTGAGACACAAGGACACTGGGACACTGGGACACTGAGACACAGAGACACTAGGACACTGGGACACTGAGACACTGAGACACAGAGACACAAGGACACTGAGACACTGAGACACAAGGACACTGGGACACTGGGACACTGAGACACAGAGACACTAGGACACTGGGACACTGGGACACTGAGACACAAGGACACTGAGACACTGGGACACTGAGACACTGAGACACAGAGACACTAGGACACTGGGACACTGAGACACAAGGACACTGGGACACTGAGACACTGGGACATTAGGACACTGGGACACAAGGACACTGGGACACTGGGACACTGAGACACAAGGACACTGAGACACTGGGACACTGAGACAATGAGACACTGAGACACAGAGACACTGAGACACAGAGACACTCGGACACTGGGACACTGAGACACAAGGACACTGGGACACTGAGACACTGAGACACAGAGACACTAGGACACTGCGACACTGAGACACAAGGACACTGGGACACTGAGACACACGGACACTGGGACACTGGGGCACTGAGACACAAGGACACTGAGAACTGAGACACTGAGACACAGATACACTAGGACACTGGGACACTGGGACACAAGGACACTGAGACACTGGGACACTGAGACACTGAGACACAGAGACACGAGGACACTGGGACACTGAGACACAAGGACACTGGGACACTGAGACACTGGGACATTAGGACACTGGGACACTGAGACACAAGGACACTGGGACACTGGGACACTGAGACACAAGGACACTGAGACACTGGGACACTGAGACAATGAGACACTGAGACACAGAGGCACTGAGACACAGAGACACTAGGACACTGGGATACTGAGACACAAGGACACTGGGACACTGAGACACAGAGACACTAGGACACTGCGACACTGAGACACAAGGACACTGGGACACTGAGACACAAGGACACTGGGACACTGGGACACTGAGACACAAGGACACTGAGACACTGAGACACTGAGACACAGAGACACTAGGACACTGGGACACTGGGACACTGAGACACAAGGACACTGAGACACTGGGACACTGAGACACTGAGACACAGAGACACTAGGACACTGGGACACTGAGACACAAGGACACTGGGACACTGAGACACAAGGACACTGGGACACTGAGACACTGGGACACTAGGACACTGGGACACTGGGACACTGAGACCCAAGGACACTGGGACACTGAGACACAGAGACACTAGGACACTGCGACACTGAGACACAAGGACACTGGGACACTGAGACACAAGGACACTGGGACACTGGGACACTGAGACACAAGGACACTGGGACACTGAGACACAAGGACACTGGGACACTGGGACACTGAGACACAAGGACACTGAGACACTGGGACACTGAGACACTGAGACACTGAGACACAGAGACACTAGGACACTGGGACACTGAGACACAAGGACACTGGGACACTGAGACACAAGGACACTGGGACACTGAGACACTGGGACGCTAGGACACTGGGACACTGGGACACTGAGACACTGAGACACTGAGGCACAGAGACACTAGGACACTGGGCCACTGAGACACTGAGACACTGAGACACAAGGACACTGGGACACTGAGACACAAGGACACTGGGACACTGGGACACTGAGACACTGAGACACAGAGACACTAGGACACTGGGCCACTGAGACACTGAGACACTGAGACACAAGGACACTGGGACACTGGGACACTGAGACACAAGGACACTGGGACACTGGGACACTGAGACACAGAGACACTAGGACACTGGGACACTGAGACACTGAGACACAGAGACACAAGGACACTGAGACACTGAGACACAAGGACACTGGGACACTGGGACGCTAGGACACTGGGACATTGGGACACTGAGACACAAGGACACTGGGACACTGGGACACTGAGACACTGAGACACAGAGACACTAGGACACTGGGCCACTGAGACACTGAGACACTGAGACACTGAGACACAAGGACACTGGGACACTGAGACACAAGGACACTGGGACACTGGGACACTGAGACACAGAGACACTAGGACACTGGGACACTGAGACACTGAGACACAGAGACACAAGGACACTGAGACACTGAGACACAAGGACACTGGGACACTGGGACACTGAGACACAGAGACGCTAGGACACTGGGACACTGGGACACTGAGACACAATGACACTGAGACACTGGGACACTGAGACACTGAGACACAGAGACACTAGGACACTGGGACACTGAGACACAAGGACACTGGGACACTGAGACACTGGGACATTAGGACACTGGGACACAAGGACACTGGGACACTGGGACACTGAGTCACAAGGACACTGAGACACAGGGACACTGAGACAATGAGACACTGAGACACAGAGACACTGAGACACAGAGACACTAGGACACTGGGACACTGAGACACAAGGACACTGGGACACTGAGACACTGAGACACAGAGACACTAGGACACTGCGACACTGAGACACAAGGACACTGGGACACTGAGACACACGGACACTGGGAAACTGGGACACTGAGACACAAGGACACTGAGACACTGAGACACTGAGACACTGAGACACAGAGACACTAGGACACTGGGACACTGGGACACTGAGACACAGAGACACTAGGACACTGGGACACTGAGACACAAGGACACTGGGACACTGAGACACTGAGACACAGAGACACTAGGACACTGCGACACTGAGACACAAGGACACTGGGACACTGAGACACACGGACACTGGGAAACTGGGACACTGAGACACAAGGACACTGAGACACTGAGACACTGAGACACTGAGACACAGAGACACTAGGACACTGGGACACTGGGACACTGAGACACAAGGACACTGAGACACTGGGACACTGAGACACTGAGACACAGGGACACGAGGACACTGGGACACTGAGACACAAGGACACTGGGACACTGAGACACTGGGACATTAGGACACTGGGACACTGAGACACAAGGACACTGGGACACTGGGACACTGAGACACAAGGACACTGAGACACTGGGACACTGAGACACAAGGACACTGGGACACTGAGACACTGAGACACAGAGACACTAGGACACTGCGACACTGAGACACAAGGACACTGGGACACTGAGACACAAGGACACTGGGACACTGGGACACTGAGACACAAGGACACTGAGACACTGAGACACTGAGACACAGAGACACTAGGACACTGGGACACTGGGAAACTGAGACACAAGGACACTGAGACACTGAGACACTGAGACACTGGGACACTGAGACACAAGGACACTGAGAGACTGGGACACTGAGACACTGAGACACAGAGACACTAGGACACTGGGACACTGAGACACAAGGACACTGGGACACTGAGACACAAGGACACTGGGACACTGAGAAACTGGGACACTAGGACACTGGGACACTGAGACACAAGGACACTGGGACACTGGGACACTGAGACACTGAGACACAGAGACACTGAGACACAGAGACACTAGGACACTGGGACACTGAGACACAAGAACACTGGGACACTGAGACACAAGGGCACTGGGACACTGGGACACTGAGACACTGAGACACTGAGACACAGAGACACTAGGACACTGGGACACTGAGACACAAGGACACTGGGACACTGGGACACTGAGACACAAGGACACTGAGACACTCGGACACTGAGACAATGAGACACTGAGACACAGAGACACTAGGACAGTGGGACACTGAGACACAAGGACACAGGGACACTGAGACACTGAGACACTGAGACACAGAGACACTAGGACACTGGGACACTGAGACACTGAGACACTAGGACACTGGGACACTGAGACACTGAGACACTGAGACACAGAGACACAAGGGCACTGGGACACTGGGACACTGAGACACAGAGACACTAGGACACTGGGACACTGAGACACAAGGACACAGGGACACTGAGACACAAGGACACTGGGACACTGAGACACAAGGACACTGGGACACTGGGACACTGAGACAGTGAGGCACTGAGACACAGAGACACTAGGACACGAGGACACTGGGACACTGAGACACAAGGACACTGGGACACTGAGACACAAGGACACTGGGACACTGGAACACTGAGACAGTGAGACACTGAGACACAGAGACATTGAGATACTAGGACACTGGGACACTGAGACACAAGGACACTGGGACACTGGGACACTGAGACACAAGGACACTGAGACACTGGGACACTGAGACAATGAGACACTGAGACACAGAGGCACTGAGACACAGAGACACTAGGACACTGGGACACTGAGACACAAGGACACTGGGACACTGAGACACAGAGACACTAGGACACTGCGACACTGAGACACAAGGACACTGGGACACTGAGACACTGAGACACTGCGACACTGAGACACTGAGACACAGAGACACAAGGACACTGAGACACTGAGACAGAAGGACACTGGGACACTGGGACACTGAGACACAAGGACACTGGGACACTGGGACACTGAGACACTGAGACACTGAGACACAGAGACACTAGGACACTGGGACACTGAGACACTGAGACACTGAGACACTGAGACACAAGGACACTGCGACACTGGGACACTGAGACACAAGGACACTGGGACACTGGGACACTGAGACACAGAGACACTAGGACACTGGGACACTGAGACACTGAGACACAGAGACACAAGGACACTGAGACACTGAGACACAAGGACACTGGGACACTGGGACACTGAGACACAGAGACACTAGGACACTGGGACACTGGGACACTGGGACACTGAGACACAAGGACACTGAGACACTGGGACACTGAGACACTGAGACACAGAGACACTAGGACACTGGGACACTGAGACACAAGGACACTGGGACACTGAGACACTGGGACATTAGGACACTGGGACACAAGGACACTGGGACACTGGGACACTGAGACACAAGGACACTGAGACACTGGGACACTGAGACAATGAGACACTGAGACACAGAGACACTGAGACACAGAGACACTCGGACACTGGGACACTGAGACACAAGGACACTGGGACACTGAGACACTGAGACACAGAGACACTAGGACACTGCGACACTGAGACACAAGGACACTGGGACACTGAGACACACGGACACTGGGACACTGGGGCACTGAGACACAAGGACACTGAGAACTGAGACACTGAGACACAGATACACTAGGACACTGGGACACTGGGACACAAGGACACTGAGACACTGGGACACTGAGACACTGAGACACAGAGACACGAGGACACTGGGACACTGAGACACAAGGACACTGGGACACTGAGACACTGGGACATTAGGACACTGGGACACTGAGACACAAGGACACTGGGACACTGGGACACTGAGACACAAGGACACTGAGACACTGGGACACTGAGACAATGAGACACTGAGACACAGAGGCACTGAGACACAGAGACACTAGGACACTGGGACACTGAGACACAAGGACACTGGGACACTGAGACACAGAGACACTAGGACACTGCGACACTGAGACACAAGGACACTGGGACACTGAGACACAAGGACACTGGGACACTGGGACACTGAGACACAAGGACACTGAGACACTGAGACACTGAGACACAGAGACACTAGGACACTGGGACACTGGGACACTGAGACACAAGGACACTGAGACACTGGGACACTGAGACACTGAGACACAGAGACACTAGGACACTGGGACACTGAGACACAAGGACACTGGGACACTGAGACACAAGGACACTGGGACACTGAGACACTGGGACGCTAGGACACTGGGACACTGGGACACTGAGACCCAAGGACACTGGGACACTGAGACACAGAGACACTAGGACACTGCGACACTGAGACACAAGGACACTGGGACACTGAGACACAAGGACACTGGGACACTGGGACACTGAGACACAAGGACACTGGGACACTGAGACACAAGGACACTGGGACACTGGGACACTGAGACACAAGGACACTGAGACACTGGGACACTGAGACACTGAGACACTGAGACACAGAGACACTAGGACACTGGGACACTGAGACACAAGGACACTGGGACACTGAGACACAAGGACACTGGGACACTGAGACACTGGGACGCTAGGACACTGGGACACTGGGACACTGAGACACTGAGACACTGAGGCACAGAGACACTAGGACACTGGGCCACTGAGACACTGAGACACTGAGACACAAGGACACTGGGACACTGAGACACAAGGACACTGGGACACTGGGACACTGAGACACTGAGACACAGAGACACTAGGACACTGGGCCACTGAGACACTGAGACACTGAGACACAAGGACACTGGGACACTGGGACACTGAGACACAAGGACACTGGGACACTGGGACACTGAGACACAGAGACACTAGGACACTGGGACACTGAGACACTGAGACACAGAGACACAAGGACACTGAGACACTGAGACACAAGGACACTGGGACACTGGGACGCTAGGACACTGGGACATTGGGACACTGAGACACAAGGACACTGGGACACTGGGACACTGAGACACTGAGACACAGAGACACTAGGACACTGGGCCACTGAGACACTGAGACACTGAGACACTGAGACACAAGGACACTGGGACACTGAGACACAAGGACACTGGGACACTGGGACACTGAGACACAGAGACACTAGGACACTGGGACACTGAGACACTGAGACACAGAGACACAAGGACACTGAGACACTGAGACACAAGGACACTGGGACACTGGGACACTGAGACACAGAGACGCTAGGACACTGGGACACTGGGACACTGAGACACAATGACACTGAGACACTGGGACACTGAGACACTGAGACACAGAGACACTAGGACACTGGGACACTGAGACACAAGGACACTGGGACACTGAGACACTGGGACATTAGGACACTGGGACACAAGGACACTGGGACACTGGGACACTGAGTCACAAGGACACTGAGACACAGGGACACTGAGACAATGAGACACTGAGACACAGAGACACTGAGACACAGAGACACTAGGACACTGGGACACTGAGACACAAGGACACTGGGACACTGAGACACTGAGACACAGAGACACTAGGACACTGCGACACTGAGACACAAGGACACTGGGACACTGAGACACACGGACACTGGGAAACTGGGACACTGAGACACAAGGACACTGAGACACTGAGACACTGAGACACTGAGACACAGAGACACTAGGACACTGGGACACTGGGACACTGAGACACAAGGACACTGAGACACTGGGACACTGAGACACTGAGACACAGGGACACGAGGACACTGGGACACTGAGACACAAGGACACTGGGACACTGAGACACTGGGACATTAGGACACTGAGACACAGAGACACTAGGACACTGGGACACTGGGAAACTGAGACACAAGGACACTGAGACACTGGGACACTGAGACAATGAGACACTGTGACACAGAGACACTGAGACACAGAGACACTAGGACACTGGGACACTGAGACACAAGGACACTGGGACACTGAGACACTGAGACACAGAGACACTAGGACACTGCGACACTGAGACACAAGGACACTGGGACACTGAGACACAAGGACACTGGGACACTGAGACACAAGGACACTGGGACACTGGGACACTGAGACAGTGAGGCACTGAGACACAGAGACACTAGGACACGAGGACACTGGGACACTGAGACACTGAGACACAAGGACACTGGGACACTGGAACACTGAGACAGTGAGACACTGAGACACAGAGACATTGAGATACTAGGACACTGGGACACTGAGACACAAGGACACTGGGACACTGGGACACTGAGACACAAGGACACTGAGACACTGGGACACTGAGACAATGAGACACTGAGACACAGAGGCACTGAGACACAGAGACACTAGGACACTGGGACACTGAGACACAAGGACACTGGGACACTGAGACACAGAGACACTAGGACACTGCGACACTGAGACACAAGGACACTGGGACACTGAGACACTGAGACACTGCGACACTGAGACACTGAGACACAGAGACACAAGGACACTGAGACACTGAGACAGAAGGACACTGGGACACTGGGACACTGAGACACAAGGACACTGGGACACTGGGACACTGAGACACTGAGACACTGAGACACAGAGACACTAGGACACTGGGACACTGAGACACTGAGACACTGAGACACTGAGACACAAGGACACTGCGACACTGGGACACTGAGACACAAGGACACTGGGACACTGGGACACTGAGACACAGAGACACTAGGACACTGGGACACTGAGACACTGAGACACAGAGACACAAGGACACTGAGACACTGAGACACAAGGACACTGGGACACTGGGACACTGAGACACAGAGACACTAGGACACTGGGACACTGGGACACTGAAACACAAGGACACTGAGACACTGGGACACTGAGACACTGAGACACAGAGACACTAGGACACTGGGACACTGAGACACAAGGACACTGGGACACTGAGACACTGGGACATTAGGACACTGGGACACAAGGACACTGGGACACTGGGACACTGAGACACAAGGACACTGAGACACTGGGACACTGAGACAATGAGACACTGAGACACAGAGACACTGAGACACAGAGACACTCGGACACTGGGACACTGAGACACAAGGACACTGGGACACTGAGACACTGAGACACAGAGACACTAGGACACTGCGACACTGAGACACAAGGACACTGGGACACTGAGACACACGGACACTGGGACACTGGGGCACTGAGACACAAGGACACTGAGAACTGAGACACTGAGACACAGATACACTAGGACACTGGGACACTGGGACACAAGGACACTGAGACACTGGGACACTGAGACACTGAGACACAGAGACACGAGGACACTGGGACACTGAGACACAAGGACACTGGGACACTGAGACACAAGGACACTGGGACACTGGGACACTGAGACACAAGGACACTGAGACACTGGGACACTGAGACAATGAGACACTGAGACACAGAGGCACTGAGACACAGAGACACTAGGACACTGGGACACTGAGACACAAGGACACTGGGACACTGAGACACAGAGACACTAGGACACTGCGACACTGAGACACAAGGACACTGGGACACTGAGACACAAGGACACTGGGACACTGGGACACTGAGACACAAGGACACTGAGACACTGAGACACTGAGACACAGAGACACTAGGACACTGGGACACTGGGACACTGAGACACAAGGACACTGAGACACTGGGACACTGAGACACTGAGACACAGAGACACTAGGACACTGGGACACTGAGACACAAGGACACTGGGACACTGAGACACAAGGACACTGGGACACTGAGACACTGGGACGCTAGGACACTGGGACACTGGGACACTGAGACCCAAGGACACTGGGACACTGAGACACAGAGACACTAGGACACTGCGACACTGAGACACAAGGACACTGGGACACTGAGACACAAGGACACTGGGACACTGGGACACTGAGACACAAGGACACTGGGACACTGAGACACAAGGACACTGGGACACTGGGACACTGAGACACAAGGACACTGAGACACTGAGACACAAGGACACTGGGACACTGAGACACAAGGACACTGGGACACTGGGACACTGAGACACAAGGACACTGGGACACTGAGACACAAGGACACTGGGACACTGGGACACTGAGACACAAGGACACTGAGACACTGGGACACTGAGACACTGAGACACTGAGACACAGAGACACTAGGACACTGGGACACTGAGACACAAGGACACTGGGACACTGAGACACAAGGACACTGGGACACTGAGACACTGGGACGCTAGGACACTGGGACACTGGGACACTGAGACACTGAGACACTGAGGCACAGAGACACTAGGACACTGGGCCACTGAGACACTGAGACACTGAGACACAAGGACACTGGGACACTGAGACACAAGGACACTGGGACACTGGGACACTGAGACACTGAGACACAGAGACACTAGGACACTGGGCCACTGAGACACTGAGACACTGAGACACAAGGACACTGGGACACTGGGACACTGAGACACAAGGACACTGGGACACTGGGACACTGAGACACAGAGACACTAGGACACTGGGACACTGAGACACTGAGACACAGAGACACAAGGACACTGAGACACTGAGACACAAGGACACTGGGACACTGGGACGCTAGGACACTGGGACATTGGGACACTGAGACACAAGGACACTGGGACACTGGGACACTGAGACACTGAGACACAGAGACACTAGGACACTGGGCCACTGAGACACTGAGACACTGAGACACTGAGACACAAGGACACTGGGACACTGAGACACAAGGACACTGGGACACTGGGACACTGAGACACAGAGACACTAGGACACTGGGACACTGAGACACTGAGACACAGAGACACAAGGACACTGAGACACTGAGACACAAGGACACTGGGACACTGGGACACTGAGACACAGAGACGCTAGGACACTGGGACACTGGGACACTGAGACACAATGACACTGAGACACTGGGACACTGAGACACTGAGACACAGAGACACTAGGACACTGGGACACTGAGACACAAGGACACTGGGACACTGAGACACTGGGACATTAGGACACTGGGACACAAGGACACTGGGACACTGGGACACTGAGTCACAAGGACACTGAGACACAGGGACACTGAGACAATGAGACACTGAGACACAGAGACACTGAGACACAGAGACACTAGGACACTGGGACACTGAGACACAAGGACACTGGGACACTGAGACACTGAGACACAGAGACACTAGGACACTGCGACACTGAGACACAAGGACACTGGGACACTGAGACACACGGACACTGGGACACTGGGACACTGAGACACAAGGACACTGAGACACTGAGACACTGAGACACAGAGACACTAGGACACTGGGACACTGGGACACTGAGACACAAGGACACTGAGACACTGGGACACTGAGACACTGAGACACAGGGACACGAGGACACTGGGACACTGAGACACAAGGACACTGGGACACTGAGACACTGGGACATTAGGACACTGGGACACTGAGACACAAGGACACTGGGACACTGGGACACTGAGACACAAGGACACTGAGACACTGGGACACTGAGACACAAGGACACTGGGACACTGAGACACTGAGACACAGAGACACTAGGACACTGCGACACTGAGACACAAGGACACTGGGACACTGAGACACAAGGACACTGGGACACTGGGACACTGAGACACAAGGACACTGAGACACTGAGACACTGAGACACAGAGACACTAGGACACTGGGACACTGGGACACTGAGACACAAGGACACTGAGACACTGGGACACTGAGACACTGAGACACTGAGACACAGAGACACTAGGACACTGGGACACTGAGACACAAGGACACTGGGACACTGAGACACAAGGACACTGGGACACTGAGACACAAGGACACTGGGACACTGGGACACTGAGACACAAGGACACTGAGACACTGAGACACTGAGACACAGAGACACTAGGACACTGGGACACTGGGACACTGAGACACAAGGACACTGAGACACTGGGACACTGAGACACTGAGACACAGAGACACTAGGACACTGGGACACTGAGACACAAGGACACTGGGACACTGAGACACAAGGACACTGGGACACTGAGACACTGGGACGCTAGGACAATGGGACACTGAGACACAAGGACACTGGGACACTGGGACACTGAGACACTGAGACACAGAGACACTGAGACACAGAGACACTAGGACACTGGGACACTGAGACACAAGGACACTGGGACACTGAGACACAAGGACACTGGGACACTGGGACACTGAGACACTGAGACACAGAGACACTAGGACACTGGGACACTGAGACACAAGGACACTGGGACACTGAGACACTGAGACACAGAGACACTAGGACACTGCGACACTGAGACACAAGGACACTGGGACACTGAGACACAAGGACACTGGGACAATGAGACACTGAGACACAAGGACAATGGGATACTGAGACACTGAGACACTGAGACACTAGGACACTGGGACACTGAGACACAAGGACATTGGGACACTGAGACACTGAGACACAGAGACACTAGGACACTGGGACACTGAGACACTGAGACACAGAGACACTAGGACACTGCGACACTGAGACACAAGGACACTGGGACACTGAGACACTGAGACACAGAGACACTAGGACACTGCGACACTGAGACACAAGGACACTGGGACACTGAGACACAAGGACACTGGGACACTGAGACACAAGGACACTGGGACACTGGGACACTGAGACAGTGAGGCACTGAGACACAGAGACACTAGGACACGAGGACACTGGGACACTGAGACACAAGGACACTGGGACACTGAGACACAAGGACACTGGGACACTGGAACACTGAGACAGTGAGACACTGAGACACAGAGACATTGAGATACTAGGACACTGGGACACTGAGACACAAGGACACTGGGACACTGGGACACTGAGACACAAGCACACTGAGACACTGGGACACTGAGACAATGAGACACTGAGACACAGAGGCACTGAGACACAGAGACACTAGGACACTGGGACACTGAGACACAAGGACACTGGGACACTGAGACACAGAGACACTAGGACACTGCGACACTGAGACACAAGGACACTGGGACACTGAGACACTGAGACACTGCGACACTGAGACACTGAGACACAGAGACACAAGGACACTGAGACACTGAGACAGAAGGACACTGGGACACTGGGACACTGAGACACAAGGACACTGGGACACTGGGACACTGAGACACTGAGACACTGAGACACAGAGACACTAGGACACTGGGACACTGAGACACTGAGACACAGAGACACAAGGACACTGAGACACTGAGACACAAGGACACTGGGACACTGGGACACTGAGACACAGAGACACTAGGACACTGGGACACTGGGACACTGAAACACAAGGACACTGAGACACTGGGACACTGAGACACTGAGACACAGAGACACTAGGACACTGGGACACTGAGACACAAGGACACTGGGACACTGAGACACTGGGACATTAGGACACTGGGACACAAGGACACTGGGACACTGGGACACTGAGACACAAGGACACTGAGACACTGGGACACTGAGACAATGAGACACTGAGACACAGAGACACTGAGACACAGAGACACTCGGACACTGGGACACTGAGACACAAGGACACTGGGACACTGAGACACTGAGACACAGAGACACTAGGACACTGCGACACTGAGACACAAGGACACTGGGACACTGAGACACACGGACACTGGGACACTGGGGCACTGAGACACAAGGAAACTGAGAACTGAGACACTGAGACACAGATACACTAGGACACTGGGACACTGGGACACAAGGACACTGAGACACTGGGACACTGAGACACTGAGACACAGAGACACGAGGACACTGGGACACTGAGACACAAGGACACTGGGACACTGAGACACTGGGACATTAGGACACTGGGACACTGAGACACAAGGACACTGGGACACTGGGACACTGAGACACAAGGACACTGAGACACTGGGACACTGAGACAATGAGACACTGAGACACAGAGGCACTGAGACACAGAGACACTAGGACACTGGGACACTGAGACACAAGGACACTGGGACACTGAGACACAGAGACACTAGGACACTGCGACACTGAGACACAAGGACACTGGGACACTGAGACACAAGGACACTGGGACACTGGGACACTGAGACACAAGGACACTGAGACACTGAGACACTGAGACACAGAGACACTAGGACACTGGGACACTGGGACACTGAGACACAAGGACACTGAGACACTGGGACACTGAGACACTGAGACACAGAGACACTAGGACACTGGGACACTGAGACACAAGGACACTGGGACACTGAGACACAAGGACACTGGGACACTGAGACACTGGGACGCTAGGACACTGGGACACTGGGACACTGAGACCCAAGGACACTGGGACACTGAGACACAGAGACACTAGGACACTGCGACACTGAGACACAAGGACACTGGGACACTGAGACACAAGGACACTGGGACACTGGGACACTGAGACACAAGGACACTGGGACACTGAGACACAAGGACACTGGGACACTGGGACACTGAGACACAAGGACACTGAGACACTGAGACACAAGGACACTGGGACACTGAGACACAAGGACACTGGGACACTGGGACACTGAGACACAAGGACACTGGGACACTGAGACACAAGGACACTGGGACACTGGGACACTGAGACACAAGGACACTGAGACACTGGGACACTGAGACACTGAGACACTGAGACACAGAGACACTAGGACACTGGGACACTGAGACACAAGGACACTGGGACACTGAGACACAAGGACACTGGGACACTGAGACACTGGGACGCTAGGACACTGGGACACTGGGACACTGAGACACTGAGACACTGAGGCACAGAGACACTAGGACACTGGGCCACTGAGACACTGAGACACTGAGACACAAGGACACTGGGACACTGAGACACAAGGACACTGGGACACTGGGACACTGAGACACTGAGACACAGAGACACTAGGACACTGGGCCACTGAGACACTGAGACACTGAGACACAAGGACACTGGGACACTGGGACACTGAGACACAAGGACACTGGGACACTGGGACACTGAGACACAGAGACACTAGGACACTGGGACACTGAGACACTGAGACACAGAGACACAAGGACACTGAGACACTGAGACACAAGGACACTGGGACACTGGGACGCTAGGACACTGGGACATTGGGACACTGAGACACAAGGACACTGGGACACTGGGACACTGAGACACTGAGACACAGAGACACTAGGACACTGGGCCACTGAGACACTGAGACACTGAGACACTGAGACACAAGGACACTGGGACACTGAGACACAAGGACACTGGGACACTGGGACACTGAGACACAGAGACACTAGGACACTGGGACACTGAGACACTGAGACACAGAGACACAAGGACACTGAGACACTGAGACACAAGGACACTGGGACACTGGGACACTGAGACACAGAGACGCTAGGACACTGGGACACTGGGACACTGAGACACAATGACACTGAGACACTGGGACACTGAGACACTGAGACACAGAGACACTAGGACACTGGGACACTGAGACACAAGGACACTGGGACACTGAGACACTGGGACATTAGGACACTGGGACACAGGGACACTGGGACACTGGGACACTGAGTCACAAGGACACTGAGACACAGGGACACTGAGACAATGAGACACTGAGACACAGAGACACTGAGACACAGAGACACTAGGACACTGGGACACTGAGACACAAGGACACTGGGACACTGAGACACTGAGACACAGAGACACTAGGACACTGCGACACTGAGACACAAGGACACTGGGACACTGAGACACACGGACACTGGGACACTGGGACACTGAGACACAAGGACACTGAGACACTGAGACACTGAGACACTGAGACACAGAGACACTAGGACACTGGGACACTGGGACACTGAGACACAAGGACACTGAGACACTGGGACACTGAGACACTGAGACACAGGGACACGAGGACACTGGGACACTGAGACACAAGGACACTGGGACACTGAGACACTGGGACATTAGGACACTGGGACACTGAGACACAAGGACACTGGGACACTGGGACACTGAGACACAAGGACACTGAGACACTGGGACACTGAGACACAAGGACACTGGGACACTGAGACACTGAGACACAGAGACACTAGGACACTGCGACACTGAGACACAAGGACACTGGGACACTGAGACACAAGGACACTGGGACACTGGGACACTGAGACACAAGGACACTGAGACACTGAGACACTGAGACACAGAGACACTAGGACACTGGGACACTGGGACACTGAGACACAAGGACACTGAGACACTGGGACACTGAGACACTGAGACACTGAGACACAGAGACACTAGGACACTGGGACACTGAGACACAAGGACACTGGGACACTGAGACACAAGGACACTGGGACACTGAGACACAAGGACACTGGGACACTGGGACACTGAGACACAAGGACACTGAGACACTGAGACACTGAGACACAGAGACACTAGGACACTGGGACACTGGGACACTGAGACACAAGGACACTGAGACACTGGGACACTGAGACACTGAGACACAGAGACACTAGGACACTGGGACACTGAGACACAAGGACACTGGGACACTGAGACACAAGGACACTGGGACACTGAGACACTGGGACGCTAGGACAATGGGACACTGAGACACAAGGACACTGGGACACTGGGACACTGAGACACTGAGACACAGAGACACTGAGACACAGAGACACTAGGACACTGGGACACTGAGACACAAGGACACTGGGACACTGAGACACAAGGACACTGGGACACTGGGACACTGAGACACTGAGACACAGAGACACTAGGACACTGGGACACTGAGACACAAGGACACTGGGACACTGAGACACTGAGACACAGAGACACTAGGACACTGCGACACTGAGACACAAGGACACTGGGACACTGAGACACAAGGACACTGGGACAATGAGACACTGAGACACAAGGACAATGGGATACTGAGACACTGAGACACTGAGACACTAGGACACTGGGACACTGAGACACAAGGACATTGGGACACTGAGACACTGAGACACAGAGACACTAGGACACTGGGACACTGAGACACTGAGACACAGAGACACTAGGACACTGCGACACTGAGACACAAGGACACTGGGACACTGAGACACTGAGACACAGAGACACTAGGACACTGCGACACTGAGACACAAGGACACTGGGACACTGAGACACAAGGACACTGGGACACTGAGACACAAGGACACTGGGACACTGGGACACTGAGACAGTGAGGCACTGAGACACAGAGACACTAGGACACGAGGACACTGGGACACTGAGACACAAGGACACTGGGACACTGAGACACAAGGACACTGGGACACTGGAACACTGAGACAGTGAGACACTGAGACACAGAGACATTGAGATACTAGGACACTGGGACACTGAGACACAAGGACACTGGGACACTGGGACACTGAGACACAAGGACACTGAGACACTGGGACACTGAGACAATGAGACACTGAGACACAGAGGCACTGAGACACAGAGACACTAGGACACTGGGACACTGAGACACAAGGACACTGGGACACTGAGACACAGAGACACTAGGACACTGCGACACTGAGACACAAGGACACTGGGACACTGAGACACTGAGACACTGCGACACTGAGACACTGAGACACAGAGACACAAGGACACTGAGACACTGAGACAGAAGGACACTGGGACACTGGGACACTGAGACACAAGGACACTGGGACACTGGGACACTGAGACACTGAGACACTGAGACACAGAGACACTAGGACACTGGGACACTGAGACACTGAGACACTGAGACACTGAGACACAAGGACACTGCGACACTGGGACACTGAGACACAAGGACACTGGGACACTGGGACACTGAGACACAGAGACACTAGGACACTGGGACACTGAGACACTGAGACACTGAGACACAGAGACACAAGGACACTGAGACACTGAGACACAAGGACACTGGGACACTGGGACACTGAGACACAGAGACACTAGGACACTGGGACACTGGGACACTGAGACACAAGGACACTGAGACACTGGGACACTGAGACACTGAGACACAGAGACACTAGGACACTGGGACACTGAGACACAAGGACACTGGGACACTGAGACACTGGGACATTAGGACACTGGGACACAAGGACACTGGGACACTGGGACACTGAGACACAAGGACACTGAGACACTGGGACACTGAGACAATGAGACACTGAGACACAGAGACACTGAGACACAGAGACACTCGGACACTGGGACACTGAGACACAAGGACACTGGGACACTGAGACACTGAGACACAGAGACACTAGGACACTGCGACACTGAGACACAAGGACACTGGGACACTGAGACACACGGACACTGGGACACTGGGGCACTGAGACACAAGGACACTGAGACACTGAGACACTGAGACACAGATACACTAGGACACTGGGACACTGGGACACAAGGACACTGAGACACTGGGACACTGAGACACTGAGACACAGAGACACGAGGACACTGGGACACTGAGACACAAGGACACTGGGACACTGAGACACTGGGACATTAGGACACTGGGACACTGAGACACAAGGACACTGGGACACTGGGACACTGAGACACAAGGACACTGAGACACTGGGACACTGAGACAATGAGACACTGAGACACAGAGGCACTGAGACACAGAGACACTAGGACACTGGGACACTGAGACACAAGGACACTGGGACACTGAGACACAGAGACACTAGGACACTGCGACACTGAGACACAAGGACACTGGGACACTGAGACACAAGGACACTGGGACACTGGGACACTGAGACACAAGGACACTGAGACACTGAGACACTGAGACACAGAGACACTAGGACACTGGGACACTGGGACACTGAGACACAAGGACACTGAGACACTGGGACACTGAGACACTGAGACACAGAGACACTAGGACACTGGGACACTGAGACACAAGGACACTGGGACACTGAGACACAAGGACACTGGGACACTGAGACACTGGGACGCTAGGACACTGGGACACTGGGACACTGAGACCCAAGGACACTGGGACACTGAGACACAGAGACACTAGGACACTGCGACACTGAGACACAAGGACACTGGGACACTGAGACACTGGGACATTAGGACACTGGGACACAAGGACACTGGGACACTGGGACACTGAGTCACAAGGACACTGAGACACAGGGACACTGAGACAATGAGACACTGAGACACAGAGACACTGAGACACAGAGACACTAGGACACTGGGACACTGAGACACAAGGACACTGGGACACTGAGACACTGAGACACAGAGACACTAGGACACTGCGACACTGAGACACAAGGACACTGGGACACTGAGACACACGGACACTGGGACACTGGGACACTGAGACACAAGGACACTGAGACACTGAGACACTGAGACACTGAGACACAGAGACACTAGGACACTGGGACACTGGGACACTGAGACACAAGGACACTGAGACACTGGGACACTGAGACACTGAGACACAGGGACACGAGGACACTGGGACACTGAGACACAAGGACACTGGGACACTGAGACACTGGGACATTAGGACACTGGGACACTGAGACACAAGGACACTGGGACACTGGGACACTGAGACACAAGGACACTGAGACACTGGGACACTGAGACACAAGGACACTGGGACACTGAGACACTGAGACACAGAGACACTAGGACACTGCGACACTGAGACACAAGGACACTGGGACACTGAGACACAAGGACACTGGGACACTGGGACACTGAGACACAAGGACACTGAGACACTGAGACACTGAGACACAGAGACACTAGGACACTGGGACACTGGGACACTGAGACACAAGGACACTGAGACACTGGGACACTGAGACACTGAGACACTGAGACACAGAGACACTAGGACACTGGGACACTGAGACACAAGGACACTGGGACACTGAGACACAAGGACACTGGGACACTGAGACACAAGGACACTGGGACACTGGGACACTGAGACACAAGGACACTGAGACACTGAGACACTGAGACACAGAGACACTAGGACACTGGGACACTGGGACACTGAGACACAAGGACACTGAGACACTGGGACACTGAGACACTGAGACACAGAGACACTAGGACACTGGGACACTGAGACACAAGGACACTGGGACACTGAGACACAAGGACACTGGGACACTGAGACACTGGGACGCTAGGACAATGGGACACTGAGACACAAGGACACTGGGACACTGGGACACTGAGACACTGAGACACAGAGACACTGAGACACAGAGACACTAGGACACTGGGACACTGAGACACAAGGACACTGGGACACTGAGACACAAGGACACTGGGACACTGGGACACTGAGACACTGAGACACAGAGACACTAGGACACTGGGACACTGAGACACAAGGACACTGGGACACTGAGACACTGAGACACAGAGACACTAGGACACTGCGACACTGAGACACAAGGACACTGGGACACTGAGACACAAGGACACTGGGACAATGAGACACTGAGACACAAGGACAATGGGATACTGAGACACTGAGACACTGAGACACTAGGACACTGGGACACTGAGACACAAGGACATTGGGACACTGAGACACTGAGACACAGAGACACTAGGACACTGGGACACTGAGACACTGAGACACAGAGACACTAGGACACTGCGACACTGAGACACAAGGACACTGGGACACTGAGACACTGAGACACAGAGACACTAGGACACTGCGACACTGAGACACAAGGACACTGGGACACTGAGACACAAGGACACTGGGACACTGAGACACAAGGACACTGGGACACTGGGACACTGAGACAGTGAGGCACTGAGACACAGAGACACTAGGACACGAGGACACTGGGACACTGAGACACAAGGACACTGGGACACTGAGACACAAGGACACTGGGACACTGGAACACTGAGACAGTGAGACACTGAGACACAGAGACATTGAGATACTAGGACACTGGGACACTGAGACACAAGGACACTGGGACACTGGGACACTGAGACACAAGGACACTGAGACACTGGGACACTGAGACAATGAGACACTGAGACACAGAGGCACTGAGACACAGAGACACTAGGACACTGGGACACTGAGACACAAGGACACTGGGACACTGAGACACAGAGACACTAGGACACTGCGACACTGAGACACAAGGACACTGGGACACTGAGACACAGAGACACTAGGACACTGCGACACTGAGACACAAGGACACTGGGACACTGAGACACTGCGACACTGAGACACTGAGACACAGAGACACAAGGACACTGAGACACTGAGACAGAAGGACACTGGGACACTGGGACACTGAGACACAAGGACACTGGGACACTGGGACACTGAGACACTGAGACACTGAGACACAGAGACACTAGGACACTGGGACACTGAGACACTGAGACACTGAGACACTGAGACACAAGGACACTGCGACACTGGGACACTGAGACACAAGGACACTGGGACACTGGGACACTGAGACACAGAGACACTAGGACACTGGGACACTGAGACACTGAGACACAGAGACACAAGGACACTGAGACACTGAGACACAAGGACACTGGGACACTGGGACACTGAGACACAGAGACACTAGGACACTGGGACACTGGGACACTGAGACACAAGGACACTGAGACACTGGGACACTGAGACACTGAGACACAGAGACACTAGGACACTGGGACACTGAGACACAAGGACACTGGGACACTGAGACACTGGGACATTAGGACACTGGGACACAAGGACACTGGGACACTGGGACACTGAGACACAAGGACACTGAGACACTGGGACACTGAGACAATGAGACACTGAGACACAGAGTCACTGAGACACAGAGACACTCGGACACTGGGACACTGAGACACAAGGACACTGGGACACTGAGACACTGAGACACAGAGACACTAGGACACTGCGACACTGAGACACAAGGACACTGGGACACTGAGACACACGGACACTGGGACACTGGGGCACTGAGACACAAGGACACTGAGACACTGAGACACTGAGACACAGATACACTAGGACACTGGGACACTGGGACACAAGGACACTGAGACACTGGGACACTGAGACACTGAGACACAGAGACACGAGGACACTGGGACACTGAGACACAAGGACACTGGGACACTGAGACACTGGGACATTAGGACACTGGGACACTGAGACACAAGGACACTGGGACACTGGGACACTGAGACACAAGGACACTGAGACACTGGGACACTGAGACAATGAGACACTGAGACACAGAGGCACTGAGACACAGAGACACTAGGACACTGGGACACTGAGACACAAGGACACTGGGACACTGAGACACAGAGACACTAGGACACTGCGACACTGAGACACAAGGACACTGGGACACTGAGACACAAGGACACTGGGACACTGGGACACTGAGACACAAGGACACTGAGACACTGAGACACTGAGACACAGAGACACTAGGACACTGGGACACTGGGACACTGAGACACAAGGACACTGAGACACTGGGACACTGAGACACTGAGACACAGAGACACTAGGACACTGGGACACTGAGACACAAGGACACTGGGACACTGAGACACAAGGACACTGGGACACTGAGACACTGGGACGCTAGGACACTGGGACACTGGGACACTGAGACCCAAGGACACTGGGACACTGAGACACAGAGACACTAGGACACTGCGACACTGAGACACAAGGACACTGGGACACTGAGACACTGGGACATTAGGACACTGGGACACAAGGACACTGGGACACTGAGACACTGAGTCACAAGGACACTGAGACACAGGGACACTGAGACAATGAGACACTGAGACACAGAGACACTGAGACACAGAGACACTAGGACACTGGGACACTGAGACACAAGGACACTGGGACACTGAGACACTGAGACACAGAGACACTAGGACACTGCGACACTGAGACACAAGGACACTGGGACACTGAGACACACGGACACTGGGACACTGGGACACTGAGACACAAGGACACTGAGACACTGAGACACTGAGACACTGAGACACAGAGACACTAGGACACTGGGACACTGGGACACTGAGACACAAGGACACTGAGACACTGGGACACTGAGACACTGAGACACAGGGACACGAGGACACTGGGACACTGAGACACAAGGACACTGGGACACTGAGACACTGGGACATTAGGACACTGGGACACTGAGACACAAGGACACTGGGACACTGGGACACTGAGACACAAGGACACTGAGACACTGGGACACTGAGACACAAGGACACTGGGACACTGAGACACTGAGACACAGAGACACTAGGACACTGCGACACTGAGACACAAGGACACTGGGACACTGAGACACAAGGACACTGGGACACTGGGACACTGAGACACAAGGACACTGAGACACTGAGACACTGAGACACAGAGACACTAGGACACTGGGACACTGGGACACTGAGACACAAGGACACTGAGACACTGGGACACTGAGACACTGAGACACTGAGACACAGAGACACTAGGACACTGGGACACTGAGACACAAGGACACTGGGACACTGAGACACAAGGACACTGGGACACTGAGACACAAGGACACTGGGACACTGGGACACTGAGACACAAGGACACTGAGACACTGAGACACTGAGACACAGAGACACTAGGACACTGGGACACTGGGACACTGAGACACAAGGACACTGAGACACTGGGACACTGAGACACTGAGACACAGAGACACTAGGACACTGGGACACTGAGACACAAGGACACTGGGACACTGAGACACAAGGACACTGGGACACTGAGACACTGGGACGCTAGGACAATGGGACACTGAGACACAAGGACACTGGGACACTGGGACACTGAGACACTGAGACACAGAGACACTGAGACACAGAGACACTAGGACACTGGGACACTGAGACACAAGGACACTGGGACACTGAGACACAAGGACACTGGGACACTGGGACACTGAGACACTGAGACACAGAGACACTAGGACACTGGGACACTGAGACACAAGGACACTGGGACACTGAGACACTGAGACACAGAGACACTAGGACACTGCGACACTGAGACACAAGGACACTGGGACACTGAGACACAAGGACACTGGGACAATGAGACACTGAGACACAAGGACAATGGGATACTGAGACACTGAGACACTGAGACACTAGGACACTGGGACACTGAGACACAAGGACATTGGGACACTGAGACACTGAGACACAGAGACACTAGGACACTGGGACACTGAGACACTGAGACACAGAGACACTAGGACACTGCGACACTGAGACACAAGGACACTGGGACACTGGGGCACTGAGACACAAGGACACTGAGACACTGAGACACTGAGACACAGAGACACTAGGACACTGGGACACTGGGACACTGAGACACAAGGACACTGAGACACTGGGACACTGAGACACTGAGACACAGAGACACTAGGACACTGGGACACTGAGACACAAGGACACTGGGACACTGAGACACTGGGACATTAGGGCACTGGGACACTGAGACACAAGGACACTGGGACACTGGGACACTGAGACACAAGGACACTGAGACACTGGGACACTGAGACAATGAGACACTGAGACACAGAGACACTGAGACACAGAGACACTAGGACACTGGGACACTGAGACACAAGGACACTGGGACACTGAGACACTGAGACACAGAGACACTAGGACACTGCGACACTGAGACACAAGGACACTGGGACACTGAGACACAAGGACACTGGGACACTGAGACACAAGGACACTGAGACACTGAGACACAGAGACACTAGGACACTGGGACACTGGGACACTGAGACACAAGGACACTGAGACACTGAGACACTGAGACACTAGGACACTGGGACACTGAGACACAAGGGCACTGGGACACTGAGACACAAGGACACTGGGACACTGGGACACTGAGACACAAGGACACTGAGACACTGGGACACTGAGACACTGAGACACTGAGACACTGAGACACTGAGACACAGAGACACTAGGACACTGGGACACTGAGACACAAGGACACTGGGACACTGAGACACTGGGACATTAGGGCACTGGGACACTGAGACACAAGGACACTGGGACACTGGGACACTGAGACACAAGGACACTGAGACACTGGGACACTGAGACAATGAGACACTGAGACACAGAGACACAGAGACACTAGGACACTGGGACACTGAGACACAGAGACACAAGGACACTGGGACACTGAGACACTGAGACACAGAGACACTAGGACACTGCGACACTGAGACACAAGGACACTGGGACACTGAGACACAAGGACACTGGGACACTGAGACACAAGGACACTGAGACACTGAGACACTGAGACACAGAGACACTAGGACACTGGGACACTGAGACACTGAGACACAGAGACACTAGGACACTGGGACACTGAGACACAAGGACACTGGGACACTGAGACACTGGGACATTAGGACACTGGGACACAAGGACACTGGGACACTGGGACACTGAGACACAAGGACACTGGGACACTGGGACACTGAGACAATGAGACACTGAGACACAGAGACACTGAGACACAGAGACACTAGGACACTGGGACACTGAGACACAAGGACACTGGGACACTGAGACACTGAGACACAGAGACACTAGGACACTGCGACACTGAGACACAAGGACACTGGGACACTGAGACACACGGACACTGGGACACTGGGGCACTGAGACACAAGGACACTGAGACACTGAGACACTGAGACACAGATACACTAGGACACTGGGACACTGGGACACAAGGACACTGAGACACTGGGACACTGAGACACTGAGACACAGAGACACGAGGACACTGGGACACTGAGACACAAGGACACTGGGACACTGAGACACTGGGACATTAGGACACTGGGACACTGAGACACAAGGACACTGGGACACTGGGACACTGAGACACAAGGACACTGAGACACTGGGACACTGAGACAATGAGACACTGAGACACAGAGGCACTGAGACACAGAGACACTAGGACACTGGGACACTGAGACACAAGGACACTGGGACACTGAGACACTGAGACACAGAAACACTAGGACACTGCGACCCTGAGACACAAGGACACTGGGACACTGAGACACAAGGACACTGAGACACTGGGACACTGAGACACAAGGACACTGGGACACTGGGACACTGAGACACAAGGACACTGAGACACTGAGACACAGAGACACTAGGACACTGGGACACTGGGACACTGAGACACAAGGACACTGAGAGACTGGGACACTGAGACACTGAGACACAGAGACACTAGGACACTGGGACACTGAGACACAAGGACACTGGGACACTGAGACACAAGGACACTGGGACACTGAGACACTGGGACACTAGGACACTGGGACACTGAGACACAAGGACACTGGGACACTGGGACACTGAGACACTGAGACACAGAGACACTGAGACACAGAGACACTAGGACACTGGGACACTGAGACACAAGAACACTGGGACACTGAGACACAAGGGCACTGGGACACTGGGACACTGAGACACTGAGACACTGAGACACAGAGACACTAGGACACTGGGACACTGAGACACAAGGACACTGGGACACTGGGACACTGAGACACAAGGACACTGAGACACTCGGACACTGAGACAATGAGACACTGAGACACAGAGACACTAGGACAGTGGGACACTGAGACACAAGGACACAGGGACACTGAGACACTGAGACACTGAGACACAGAGACACTAGGACACTGGGACACTGAGACACTGAGACACTAGGACACTGGGACACTGAGACACTGAGACACTGAGACACAGAGACACAAGGGCACTGGGACACTGGGACACTGAGACACAGAGACACTAGGACACTGGGACACTGAGACACAAGGACACAGGGACACTGAGACACAAGGACACTGGGACACTGAGACACAAGGACACTGGGACACTGGGACACTGAGACAGTGAGGCACTGAGACACAGAGACACTAGGACACGAGGACACTGGGACACTGAGACACAAGGACACTGGGACACTGAGACACAAGGACACTGGGACACTGGAACACTGAGACAGTGAGACACTGAGACACAGAGACATTGAGATACTAGGACACTGGGACACTGAGACACAAGGACACTGGGACACTGGGACACTGAGACACAAGGACACTGAGACACTGGGACACTGAGACAATGAGACACTGAGACACAGAGGCACTGAGACACAGAGACACTAGGACACTGGGACACTGAGACACAAGGACACTGGGACACTGAGACACAGAGACACTAGGACACTGCGACACTGAGACACAAGGACACTGGGACACTGAGACACTGAGACACTGCGACACTGAGACACTGAGACACAGAGACACAAGGACACTGAGACACTGAGACAGAAGGACACTGGGACACTGGGACACTGAGACACAAGGACACTGGGACACTGGGACACTGAGACACTGAGACACTGAGACACAGAGACACTAGGACACTGGGACACTGAGACACTGAGACACTGAGACACTGAGACACAAGGACACTGCGACACTGGGACACTGAGACACAAGGACACTGGGACACTGGGACACTGGGACACTGAGACACAGAGACACTAGGACACTGGGACACTGAGACACTGAGACACAGAGACACAAGGACACTGAGACACTGAGACACAAGGACACTGGGACACTGGGACACTGAGACACAGAGACACTAGGACACTGGGACACTGGGACACTGAGACACAAGGACACTGAGACACTGGGACACTGAGACACTGAGACACAGAGACACTAGGACACTGGGACACTGAGACACAAGGACACTGGGACACTGAGACACTGGGACATTAGGACACTGGGACACAAGGACACTGGGACACTGAGACACAAGGACACTGAGACACTGGGACACTGAGACAATGAGACACTGAGACACAGAGACACTGAGACACAGAGACACTCGGACACTGGGACACTGAGACACAAGGACACTGGGACACTGAGACACTGAGACACAGAGACACTAGGACACTGCGACACTGAGACACAAGGACACTGGGACACTGAGACACACGGACACTGGGACACTGGGGCACTGAGACACAAGGACACTGAGACACTGAGACACTGAGACACAGATACACTAGGACACTGGGACACTGGGACACAAGGACACTGAGACACTGGGACACTGAGACACTGAGACACAGAGACACGAGGACACTGGGACACTGAGACACAAGGACACTGGGACACTGAGACACTGGGACATTAGGACACTGGGACACTGAGACACAAGGACACTGGGACACTGGGACACTGAGACACAAGGACACTGAGACACTGGGACACTGAGACAATGAGACACTGAGACACAGAGGCACTGAGACACAGAGACACTAGGACACTGGGACACTGAGACACAAGGACACTGGGACACTGAGACACAGAGACACTAGGACACTGCGACACTGAGACACAAGGACACTGGGACACTGAGACACAAGGACACTGGGACACTGGGACACTGAGACACAAGGACACTGAGACACTGAGACACTGAGACACAGAGACACTAGGACACTGGGACACTGGGACACTGAGACACAAGGACACTGAGACACTGGGACACTGAGACACTGAGACACAGAGACACTAGGACACTGGGACACTGAGACACAAGGACACTGAGACACTGAGACACAAGGACACTGGGACACTGAGACACTGGGACGCTAGGACACTGGGACACTGGGACACTGAGACCCAAGGACACTGGGACACTGAGACACAGAGACACTAGGACACTGCGACACTGAGACACAAGGACACTGGGACACTGAGACACAAGGACACTGGGACACTGGGACACTGAGACACAAGGACACTGGGACACTGAGACACAAGGACACTGGGACACTGGGACACTGAGACACAAGGACACTGAGACACTGGGACACTGAGACACTGAGACACTGAGACACAGAGACACTAGGACACTGGGACACTGAGACACAAGGACACTGGGACACTGAGACACAAGGACACTGGGACACTGAGACACTGGGACGCTAGGACACTGGGACACTGGGACACTGAGACACAAGGACACTGGGACACTGGGACACTGAGACACTGAGACACTGAGGCACAGAGACACTAGGACACTGGGCCACTGAGGCACTGAGACACTGAGACACAAGGACACTGGGACACTGAGACACAAGGACACTGGGACACTGGGACACTGAGACACTGAGACACAAGGACACTGGGACACTGGGACACTGAGACACAGAGACACTAGGACACTGGGACACTGGGACACTGAGACACAAGGACACTGAGACACTGGGACACTGAGACACTGAGACACAGAGACACTAGGACACTGGGACACTGAGACACAAGGACACTGGGACACTGAGACACTGGGACATTAGGACACTGGGACACAAGGACACTGGGACACTGGGACACTGAGACACAAGGACACTGAGACACTGGGACACTGAGACAATGAGACACTGAGACACAGAGACACTGAGACACAGAGACACTCGGACACTGGGACACTGAGACACAAGGACACTGGGACACTGAGACACTGAGACACAGAGACACTAGGACACTGCGACACTGAGACACAAGGACACTGGGACACTGAGACACACGGACACTGGGACACTGGGGCACTGAGACACAAGGACACTGAGACACTGAGACACTGAGACACAGATACACTAGGACACTGGGACACTGGGACACAAGGACACTGAGACACTGGGACACTGAGACACTGAGACACAGAGACACGAGGACACTGGGACACTGAGACACAAGGACACTGGGACACTGAGACACTGGGACATTAGGACACTGGGACACTGAGACACAAGGACACTGGGACACTGGGACACTGAGACACAAGGACACTGAGACACTGGGACACTGAGACAATGAGACACTGAGACACAGAGGCACTGAGACACAGAGACACTAGGACACTGGGACACTGAGACACAAGGACACTGGGACACTGAGACACAGAGACACTAGGACACTGCGACACTGAGACACAAGGACACTGGGACACTGAGACACAAGGACACTGGGACACTGGGACACTGAGACACAAGGACACTGAGACACTGAGACACTGAGACACAGAGACACTAGGACACTGGGACACTGGGACACTGAGACACAAGGACACTGAGACACTGGGACACTGAGACACTGAGACACAGAGACACTAGGACACTGGGACACTGAGACACAAGGACACTGGGACACTGAGACACAAGGACACTGGGACACTGAGACACTGGGACGCTAGGACACTGGGACACTGGGACACTGAGACCCAAGGACACTGGGACACTGAGACACAGAGACACTAGGACACTGCGACACTGAGACACAAGGACACTGGGACACTGAGACACAAGGACACTGGGACACTGGGACACTGAGACACAAGGACACTGGGACACTGAGACACAAGGACACTGGGACACTGGGACACTGAGACACAAGGACACTGAGACACTGGGACACTGAGACACTGAGACACTGAGACACAGAGACACTAGGACACTGGGACACTGAGACACAAGGACACTGGGACACTGAGACACAAGGACACTGGGACACTGAGACACTGGGACGCTAGGACACTGGGACACTGGGACACTGAGACACAAGGACACTGGGACACTGGGACACTGAGACACTGAGACACTGAGGCACAGAGACACTAGGACACTGGGCCACTGAGACACTGAGACACTGAGACACAAGGACACTGGGACACTGAGACACAAGGACACTGGGACACTGGGACACTGAGACACTGAGACACAGAGACACTAGGACACTGGGCCACTGAGACACTGAGACACTGAGACACAAGGACACTGGGACACTGGGACACTGAGACACAAGGACACTGGGACACTGAGACACAGAGACACTAGGACACTGGGACACTGAGACACTGAGACACAGAGACACAAGGACACTGAGACACTGAGACACAAGGACACTGGGACACTGGGACGCTAGGACACTGGGACATTGGGACACTGAGACACAAGGACACTGGGACACTGGGACACTGAGACACTGAGACACAGAGACACTAGGACACTGGGCCACTGAGACACTGAGACACTGAGACACTGAGACACAAGGACACTGGGACACTGAGACACAAGGACACTGGGACACTGGGACACTGAGACACAGAGACACTAGGACACTGGGACACTGGGACACTGAGACACAATGACACTGAGACACTGGGACACTGAGACACTGAGACACAGAGACACTAGGACACTGGGACACTGAGACACAAGGACACTGGGACACTGAGACACTGGGACATTAGGACACTGGGACACAAGGACACTGGGACACTGGGACACTGAGTCACAAGGACACTGAGACACAGGGACACTGAGACAATGAGACACTGAGACACAGAGACACTGAGACACAGAGACACTAGGACACTGGGACACTGAGACACAAGGACACTGGGACACTGAGACACTGAGACACAGAGACACTAGGACACTGCGACACTGAGACACAAGGACACTGGGACACTGAGACACACGGACACTGGGACACTGGGACACTGAGACACAAGGACACTGAGACACTGAGACACTGAGACACTGAGACACTGAGACACAGAGACACTAGGACACTGGGACACTGGGACACTGAGACACAAGGACACTGAGACACTGGGACACTGAGACACTGAGACACAGGGACACGAGGACACTGGGACACTGAGACACAAGGACACTGGGACACTGAGACACTGGGACATTAGGACACTGGGACACTGAGACACAAGGACACTGGGACACTGGGACACTGAGACACAAGGACACTGAGACACTGGGACACTGAGACACAAGGACACTGGGACACTGAGACACTGAGACACAGAGACACTAGGACACTGCGACACTGAGACACAAGGACACTGGGACACTGAGACACAAGGACACTGGTACACTGGGACACTGAGACACAAGGACACTGAGACACTGAGACACTGAGACACAGAGACACTAGGACACTGGGACACTGGGACACTGAGACACAAGGACACTGAGACACTGGGACACTGAGACACTGAGACACTGAGACACAGAGACACTAGGACACTGGGACACTGAGACACAAGGACACTGGGACACTGAGACACAAGGACACTGGGACACTGAGACACAAGGACACTGGGACACTGGGACACTGAGACACAAGGACACTGAGACACTGAGACACTGAGACACAGAGACACTAGGACACTGGGACACTGGGACACTGAGACACAAGGACACTGAGACACTGGGACACTGAGACACTGAGACACAGAGACACTAGGACACTGGGACACTGAGACACAAGGACACTGGGACACTGAGACACAAGGACACTGGGACACTGAGACACTGGGACGCTAGGACAATGGGACACTGAGACACAAGGACACTGGGACACTGGGACACTGAGACACTGAGACACAGAGACACTGAGACACAGAGACACTAGGACACTGGGACACTGAGACACAAGGACACTGGGACACTGAGACACAAGGACACTGGGACACTGGGACACTGAGACACTGAGACACAGAGACACTAGGACACTGGGACACTGAGACACAAGGACACTGGGACACTGAGACACTGAGACACAGAGACACTAGGACACTGCGACACTGAGACACAAGGACACTGGGACACTGAGACACAAGGACACTGGGACAATGAGACACTGAGACACAAGGACAATGGGATACTGAGACACTGAGACACTGAGACACTAGGACACTGGGACACTGAGACACAAGGACATTGGGACACTGAGACACTGAGACACAGAGACACTAGGACACTGGGACACTGGGACACTGAGACACTGAGACACAGAGACACTAGGACACTGCGACACTGAGACACAAGGACACTGGGACACTGAGACACACGGACACTGGGACACTGGGGCACTGAGACACAACGACACTGAGACACTGAGACACTGAGACACAGAGATACTAGGACACTGGGACACTGAGACACAAGGACACTGGGACACTGAGACACTGGGACATTAGGGCACTGGGACACTGAGACACAAGGACACTGGGACACTGGGACACTGAGACACAAGGACACTGAGACACTGGGACACTGAGACAATGAGACACTGAGACACAGAGACACTGAGACACAGAGACACTAGGACACTGGGACACTGAGACACAAGGACACTGGGACACTGAGACACTGAGACACAGAGACACTAGGACACTGCGACACTGAGACACAAGGACACTGGGACACTGAGACACAAGGACACTGGGACACTGAGACACAAGGACACTGAGACACTGAGACACAGAGACACTAGGACACTGGGACACTGGGACACTGAGACACAAGGACACTGAGACACTGAGACACTGAGACACTAGGACACTGGGACACTGAGACACAAGGGCACTGGGACACTGAGACACAAGGACACTGGGACACTGAGACACTGAGACACAGAGACACTAGGACACTGCGACACTGAGACACAAGGACACTGGGACACTGAGACACAAGGACACTGGGACACTGAGACACAAGGACACTGAGACACTGAGACACAGAGACACTAGGACACTGGGACACTGGGACACTGAGACACAAGGACACTGAGACACTGAGACACTGAGACACTAGGACACTGGGACACTGAGACACAAGGGCACTGGGACACTGAGACACAAGGACACTGGGACACTGGGACACTGAGACACAAGGACACTGAGACACTGGGACACTGAGACACTGAGACACTGAGACACTGAGACACAGAGACACTAGGACACTGGGACACTGAGACACAAGGACACTGGGACACTGAGACACTGGGACATTAGGGCACTGGGACACTGAGACACAAGGACACTGGGACACTGGGACACTGAGACACAAGGACACTGAGACACTGGGACACTGAGACAATGAGACACTGAGACACAGAGACACAGAGACACTAGGACACTGGGACACTGAGACACAAGGACACTGGGACACTGAGACACTGAGACACAGAGACACTAGGACACTGCGACACTGAGACACAAGGACACTGGGACACTGAGACACAAGGACACTGGGACACTGAGACACAAGGACACTGAGACACTGAGACACTGAGACACAGAGACACTAGGACACTGGGACACTGAGACACTGAGACACAGAGACACTAGGACACTGGGACACTGAGACACAAGGACACTGGGACACTGAGACACTGGGACATTAGGACACTGGGACACAAGGACACTGGGACACTGGGACACTGAGACACAAGGACACTGAGACACTGGGACACTGAGACAATGAGACACTGAGACACAGAGACACTGAGACACAGAGACACTAGGACACTGGGACACTGAGACACAAGGACACTGGGACACTGAGACACTGAGACACAGAGACACTAGGACACTGCGACACTGAGACACAAGGACACTGGGACACTGAGACACACGGACACTGGGACACTGGGGCACTGAGACACAAGGACACTGAGACACTGAGACACTGAGACACAGATACACTAGGACACTGGGACACTGGGACACAAGGACACTGAGACACTGGGACACTGAGACACTGAGACACAGAGACACGAGGACACTGGGACACTGAGACACAAGGACACTGGGACACTGAGACACTGGGACATTAGGACACTGGGACACTGAGACACAAGGACACTGGGACACTGGGACACTGAGACACAAGGACACTGAGACACTGGGACACTGAGACAATGAGACACTGAGACACAGAGGCACTGAGACACAGAGACACTAGGACACTGGGACACTGAGACACAAGGACACTGGGACACTGAGACACAGAGACACTAGGACACTGCGACACTGAGACACAAGGACACTGGGACACTGAGACACACGGACACTGGGACACTGGGGCACTGAGACACAAGGACACTGAGACACTGAGACACTGAGACACAGATACACTAGGACACTGGGACACTGGGACACAAGGACACGGAGACACTGGGACACTGAGACACTGAGACACAGAGACACGAGGACACTGGGACACTGAGACACAAGGACACTGGGACACTGAGACACTGGGACATTAGGACACTGGGACACTGAGACACAAGGACACTGGGACACTGGGACACTGAGACACAAGGACACTGAGACACTGGGACACTGAGACAATGAGACACTGAGACACAGAGGCACTGAGACACAGAGACACTAGGACACTGGGACACTGAGACACAAGGACACTGGGACACTGAGACACAGAGACACTAGGACACTGCGACACTGAGACACAAGGACACTGGGACACTGAGACACAAGGACACTGGGACACTGGGACACTGGGACACTGGGACACTGAGACACTGAGACACTGAGACACAGAGACACAGAGACACTAGGACACTGGGACACTGGGACACTGAGACACAAGGACACTGAGACACTGGGACACTGAGACACTGAGACACAGAGACACTAGGACACTGGGACACTGAGACACAAGGACACTGGGACACTGAGACACAAGGACACTGGGACACTGAGACACTGGGACGCTAGGACACTGGGACACTGAGACCCAAGGACACTGGGACACTGAGACACAGAGACACTAGGACACTGCGACACTGAGACACAAGGACACTGGGACACAAGGACACTGGGACACTGGGACACTGAGACACAAGGACACTGGGACACTGAGACACAAGGACACTGGGACACTGGGACACTGAGACACAAGGACACTGAGACACTGAGGCACTGAGACACAGAGACACTAGGACACTGGGACACTGGGACACTGAGACACAAGGACACTGAGACACTGGGACACTGAGACACTGAGACACTGAGACACAGAGACACTAGGACACTGGGACACTGAGACACAAGGACACTGGGACACTGAGACACAAGGACACTGGGACACTGAGACACTGGGACGCTAGGACACTGGGACACTGGGACACTGAGACACAAGGACACTGGGACACTGGGACACTGAGACACTGAGACACTGAGGCACAGAGACACTAGGACACTGGGCCACTGAGACACTGAGACACTGAGACACAAGGACACTGGGACACTGAGACACAAGGACACTGGGACACTGGGACACTGAGACACTGAGACACTGAGACACAGAGACACTAGGACACTGGGACACTGGGACACTGAGACACAAGGACACTGAGACACTGGGACACTGAGACACTGAGACACAGAGACACTAGGACACTGGGACACTGAGACACAAGGACACTGGGACACTGAGACACAAGGACACTGGGACACTGAGACACTGGGACGCTAGGACACTGGGACACTGAGACCCAAGGACACTGGGACACTGAGACACAGAGACACTAGGACACTGCGACACTGAGACACAAGGACACTGGGACACTGAGACACAAGGACACTGGGACACTGGGACACTGAGACACAAGGACACTGGGACACTGAGACACAAGGACACTGGGACACTGGGACACTGAGACACAAGGACACTGAGACACTGAGGCACTGAGACACAGAGACACTAGGACACTGGGACACTGGGACACTGAGACACAAGGACACTGAGACACTGGGACACTGAGACACTGAGACACTGAGACACAGAGACACTAGGACACTGGGACACTGAGACACAAGGACACTGGGACACTGAGACACAAGGACACTGGGACACTGAGACACTGGGACGCTAGGACACTGGGACACTGGGACACTGAGACACAAGGACACTGGGACACTGGGACACTGAGACACTGAGACACTGAGGCACAGAGACACTAGGACACTGGGCCACTGAGACACTGAGACACTGAGACACAAGGACACTGGGACACTGAGACACAAGGACACTGGGACACTGGGACACTGAGACACTGAGACACAGAGACACTAGGACACTGGGCCACTGAGACACTAGGACACTGGGACACTGAGACACTGAGACACAGAGACACAAGGACACTGAGACACTGAGACACAAGGACACTGGGACACTGAGACACAGAGACACTAGGACACTGGGACACTGAGACACTGAGACACAAGGACACTGGGACACTGGGACGCTAGGACACTGGGACATTGGGACACTGAGACACAAGGACACTGGGACACTGGGACACTGAGACACTGAGACACAGAGACACTAGGACACTGGGCCACTGAGACACTGAGACACTGAGACACTGAGACACAAGGACACTGGGACACTGAGACACAAGGACACTGGGACACTGGGACACTGAGACACAGAGACACTAGGACACTGGGACACTGAGACACTGAGACACAGAGACACAAGGACACTGAGGCACTGAGACACAAGGACACTGGGACACTGGGACACTGAGACACAGAGACACTAGGACACTGGGGCACTGGGACACTGAGACACAAGGACACTGAGACACTGGGACACTGAGACACTGAGACACAGAGACACTAGGACACTGGGACACTGAGACACAAGGACACTGGGACACTGAGACACTGGGACATTAGGACACTGGGACACAAGGACACTGGGACACTGGGACACTGAGTCACAAGGACACTGAGACACAGGGACACTGAGACAATGAGACACTGAGACACAGAGACACTGAGACACAGAGACACTAGGACACTGGGACACTGAGACACAAGGACACTGGGACACTGAGACACTGAGACACAGAGACACTAGGACACTGCGACACTGAGACACAAGGACACTGGGACACTGAGACACACGGACACTGGGACACTGGGACACTGAGACACAAGGACACTGAGACACTGAGACACTGAGACACTGAGACACAGAGACACTAGGACACTGGGACACTGGGACACTGAGACACAAGGACACTGAGACACTGGGACACTGAGACACTGAGACACAGGGACACGAGGACACTGGGACACTGAGACACAAGGACACTGGGACACTGAGACACTGGGACATTAGGACACTGGGACACTGAGACACAAGGACACTGGGACACTGGGACACTGAGACACAAGGACACTGAGACACTGGGACACTGAGACACAAGGACACTGGGACACTGAGACACTGAGACACAGAGACACTAGGACACTGCGACACTGAGACACACGGACACTGGGACACTGAGACACAAGGACACTGGGACACTGGGACACTGAGACACAAGGACACTGAGACACTGAGACACTGAGACACAGAGACACTGGGACACTGGGACACTGAGACACAAGGACACTGAGACACTGGGACACTGAGACACTGAGACACTGAGACACAGAGACACTAGGACACTGGGACACTGAGACACAAGGACACTGGGACACTGAGACACAAGGACACTGGGACACTGAGACACAAGGACACTGGGACACTGAGACACAAGGACACTGGGACACTGGGACACTGAGACACAAGGACACTGAGACACTGAGACACTGAGACACAGAGACACTAGGACACTGGGACACTGGGACACTGAGGCACAAGGACACTGAGACACTGGGACACTGAGACACTGAGACACAGAGACACTAGGACACTGGGACACTGAGACACAAGGACACTGGGACACTGAGACACAAGGACACTGGGACACTGAGACACTGGGACGCTAGGACAATGGGACACTGAGACACAAGGACACTGGGACACTGGGACACTGAGACACTGAGACACAGAGACACTGAGACACAGAGACACTAGGACACTGGGACACTGAGACACAAGGACACTGGGACACTGAGACACAAGGACACTGGGGCACTGAGACACTGAGACACAGAGACACTAGGACACTGGGACACTGAGACACAAGGACACTGGGACACTGAGACACTGAGACACAGAGACACTAGGACACTGCGACACTGAGACACAAGGACACTGGGACACTGAGACACAAGGACACTGGGACAATGAGACACTGAGACACAAGGACAATGGGATACTGAGACACTGAGACACTGAGACACTAGGACACTGGGACACTGAGACACAAGGACATTGGGACACTGAGACACTGAGACACAGAGACACTAGGACACTGGGACACTGAGACACTGAGACACAGAGACACTAGGACACTGCGACACTGAGACACAAGGACACTGGGACACTGAGACACAAGGACACTGGGACACTGGGGCACTGAGACACAAGGACACTGAGACACTGAGACACTGAGACACAGAGACACTAGGACACTGGGACACTGGGACACTGAGACACAAGGACACTGAGACACTGGGACACTGAGACACTGAGACACAGAGACACTAGGACACTGGGACACTGAGACACAAGGACACTGGGACACTGAGACACTGGGACATTAGGGCACTGGGACACTGAGACACAAGGACACTGGGACACTGGGACACTGAGACACAAGGACACTGAGACACTGGGACACTGAGACAATGAGACACAGAGACACTAGGACACTGGGACACTGAGACACAAGGACACTGGGACACTGAGACACTGAGACACAGAGACAGTAGGACACTGCGACACTGAGACACAAGGACACTGGGACACTGAGACACAAGGACACTGGGACACTGAGACACAAGGACACTGAGACACTGAGACACAGAGACACTAGGACACTGGGACACTGGGACACTGAGGCACAAGGACACTGAGACACTGAGACACTGAGACACTAGGACACTGGGACACTGAGACACAAGGGCACTGGGACACTGAGACACAAGGACACTGGGACACTGGGACACTGAGACACAAGGACACTGAGACACTGGGACACTGAGACACTGAGACACTGAGACACTAGGACACTGGGACACTGAGACACAAGGACACTGGGACACTGAGACACTGGGACATTAGGGCACTGGGACACTGAGACACAAGGACACTGGGACACTGGGACACTGAGACACAAGGACACTGAGACACTGGGACACTGAGACAATGAGACACTGAGACACAGAGACACAGAGACACTAGGACACTGGGACACTGAGACACAAGGACACTGGGACACTGAGACACTGAGACACAGAGACACTAGGACACTGCGACACTGAGACACAAGGACACTGGGACACTGAGACACAAGGACACTGGGACACTGAGACACAAGGACACTGAGACACTGAGACACTGAGACACAGAGACACTAGGACACTGGGACACTGGGACACTGAGACACAAGGACACTGAGACACTGGGACACTGAGACACTGAGACATTGAGACACTAGGACACTGGGACACTGAGACACAAGGGCACTGGGACACTGAGACACAAGGACACTGGGACACTGAGACACTGGGACACTAGGACACTGGGACACTGAGACACAAGGACACTGGGACACTGGGACACTGAGACACTGAGACACAGAGACACTGAGACACAGAGACACTAGGACACTGGGACACTGAGACACAAGGACACTGGGACACTGAGACACAAGGACACTGGGACACTGGGACACTGAGACACTGAGACACTAGGACACTGGGACACTGAGACACAAGGACACTGGGACACTGAGACACTGAGACACAGAAACACTAGGACACTGCGACCCTGAGACACAAGGACACTGGGACACTGAGACACAAGGACACTGGAACACTGGGACACTGAGACACAAGGACACTGGGACACTGGGACACTGAGACACAAGGACACTGAGACACTGAGACACAGAGACACTAGGACACTGGGACACTGGGACACTGAGACACAAGGACACTGAGAGACTGGGACACTGAGACACTGAGACACAGAGACACTAGGACACTGGGACACTGAGACACAAGGACACTGGGACACTGAGACACAAGGACACTGGGACACTGAGACACTGGGACACTAGGACACTGGGACACTGAGACACAAGGACACTGGGACACTGGGACACTGAGACACTGAGACACAGAGACACTGAGACACAGAGACACTAGGACACTGGGACACTGAGACACAAGAACACTGGGACACTGAGACACAAGGGCACTGGGACACTGGGACACTGAGACACTGAGACACTGAGACACAGAGACACTAGGACACTGGGACACTGAGACACAAGGACACTGGGACACTGGGACACTGAGACACAAGGACACTGAGACACTGGGACACTGAGACAATGAGACACTGAGACACAGAGACACTAGGACAGTGGGACACTGAGACACAAGGACACAGGGACACTGAGACACTGAGACACTGAGACACAGAGACACTAGGACACTGGTACACTGAGACACTGAGACACTAGGACACTGGGACACTGAGACACTGAGACACTGAGACACAGAGACACAAGGGCACTGGGACACTGGGACACTGAGACACAGAGACACTAGGACACTGGGACACTGAGACACAAGGACACAGGGACACTGAGACACAAGGACACTGGGACACTGAGACACAAGGACACTGGGACACTGGGACACTGAGACAGTGAGGCACTGAGACACAGAGACACTAGGACACGAGGACACTGGGACACTGAGACACAAGGACACTGGGACACTGAGACACAAGGACACTGGGACACTGGAACACTGAGACAGTGAGACACTGAGACACAGAGACATTGAGATACTAGGACACTGGGACACTGAGACACAAGGACACTGGGACACTGGGACACTGAGACACAAGGACACTGAGACACTGGGACACTGAGACAATGAGACACTGAGACACAGAGGCACTGAGACACAGAGACACTAGGACACTGGGACACTGAGACACAAGGACACTGGGACACTGAGACACAGAGACACTAGGACACTGCGACACTGAGACACAAGGACACTGGGACACTGAGACACAAGGACACTGGGACACTGGGACACTGAGACACAAGGACACTGAGACACTGAGACACTGAGACACAGAGACACTGTGACACTGGGACACTGAGACATAAGGACACTGAGACACTGGGACACTGAGACACTGAGACACAGAGACACTAGGACACTGGGACACTGAGACACAAGGACACTGGGACACTGAGACACAAGGACACTGGGACACTGAGACACTGGGACGCTAGGACACTGGGACACTGGGACACTGAGACCCAAGGACACTGGGGCACTGAGACACAGAGACACTAGGACACTGTGACACTGGGACACTGAGACACAAGGACACTGAGACACTGGGACACTGAGACACTGGGACA